>NW_021604638.1:11296857-11377431 GCF_004785775.1 Grammomys surdaster | reverse complement strand
TTTCTTTCTTTCTTTCTTTCTTTCTTTCTTTCTTTCTTTCTTTCTTTCTTTTTTACTTATTTATTGTTATGTATGTGAATACACTGTTGCTCTCTTCAGACACACCAGAAGAGGGCATCGGATCTCATTATAGATGGTTGTGAACCACCATGTGGGTGCTGAGAATTGAACTCAGGACCTCTGGAAGAGCAGTCAGTGCTCTTTGCCACTGAGCCATCTCTCCAGCATGACCCTCCTTGAATTTTAACCCCACCACCTCTCTGATCTGGCCTCCCGCCTCCACTTTAAGCATAGAGGCCTCTTGGGTGTTCCTCTCCCAGACCAGTAGGGGTCCTACCTCAGGAACTTTTGTGAGTGCCTTTCCCTCAGGTTCCTGAATGGCTCGCTCCCCTGTTATCTTCAAGCCTCCACTCTTGTCCACAGTCCTGACAATGTTATTTAAAGCAATTTTCCAGCGTGAGGGTTCTATCCCCTCCTCAGCTCCAGTCTCCCTCGGAGTGCATATAAAACAATAGATGTCTTCTTTTCCCTTCATTTATTGTTCTCACTGGCGGCAAGCTCTGAAGGGCGAGGATTCCTGTCTATTGTGTTTATTGCTTAGACAAACGATTAGGGAGTCGATAGGACCACCCTGCACAGCTGAATGAAATGTGTCCATTCAACTTTTATTCCCCTTTTGCCTTATCTTGAGTAAAACAAACAAAAACCTGGAAGAGAAAGTTCAGGTTCAGCAAAGAGGAAAATACACAGGATGACAAAGCTCACATGTCTCCAGAACCCAAACTCCATGCTTAGCTACACTCCTGCTTCTCCAGAGGATGAGGGGAGAGAGAGAGAGAGAACAGAGAGGACCGTGAACAGGGCAGAGGAGCCAGGAAATGGGGACAGAGAAGACATCTAATCTCCAGGTTGGAGAAGTTTGTGAAATTGAATCCAGCAACCTACCTGTAGCTAAGATTTGGCCTAAGATGGGCTGACAGGGCCCCTTTAAGCCCAAGAAAACCTGAGACCTCGACAGAGAGCAGCTCTTGGCCACTCACTGAAAATGAACCGGTCTGGCTATATTAGGAAACTTACAGGCATGCAACAAGAGTCACCAACCCCCAGGGGATATTGATAGTGACAGGGTCCTGGGAAGGGGGATAAGGGGACGGAAGGGCCATCTCTCTGTGTGTCTGAGACAGGGCTGGGCAGTCCTCTCTGGGGACAGGAGGTCCACATCTGCAGAGAAAAGCTTCCCTGCAATTATCCGGCTGAAAGCACCATGGCGGCGGCAGGGGGGGCTTCCTCAGCTGCCCAGCTATCCACATTAAGGCGCTCCATTGTCCTAAGGGACCCACTGATGTCCCCAACAGCCTGGCATGGTCACCTCAGTTTAACCTGTTCTCTAGTCACTTTTCTTCTTACCCCAGAACCTTTGTCCTTGTTGTTTGCTACAGGGTCTCACTATATAGACCAGGCTGGCCTTGAACTCACAGAGATCCACCTCCCAAGTGCTGAGATTAAAGGCATGTGCCACCACACCCCCGGCAACTTTAGGGGATTTTGTTTATATTTTATGGGTACGCATCTATTGCCTGAATGTATATCTGTGCACCACGTGCATGCTATGCCCATAGAGGCCAGATCGGGGCATCAAGTCCCCTGTGGTTGGAGTTACAGCGCTCTCATGAGGGTAGTAGGAATCAAACACTGGACCTCTGGAAGAGCAGCCAGTGCACTTAGCCGCTGAGCCATCTCTCCAGCCTCCATTTGTTTTTTGAGACAGGCTCTTGCACTATAGCCTAAACTGGCTTGGAACTCACTGCGTATCTCAGACTAGATTCAAACTCCTGGCAATCCTCCTGCCTTAGCTCCAAATTGCTGAGGTTACAGTCACGAGCCACCCTGCCCCCAACTCATTCGTTCTCTCCTCTCTCTCCCACGGCCATCTTTGATATGCAGACTTCAGCTTCCATGTGAAACCATACAGGGAGTGCTCTTGAAACCCCTCCTTGAGTGCCACCCAAGACAAGCCTAGTCACCTTCGTCATGCTTTCCCCAAGTGCCATGAAATAACTGCCATGGTGATTGGTTCAGTATAAGCCTTTCCTCTCCCCAGAGATGTTAGCCTCCAGGCAGGAAGAAGCAGTGTCTAACTCATCCCCACAATGGTCCCAGCATCCTGCACAGTTCCCAGGCCCAAAGAGGTCACTGGCAAACACTGAAGTATGACTGTGTTTTCCTGACTACACTGTTCTGTTGGCCTAGGAACAGGACCTACATCTCACTCCCTTCTCAACCCAGGACGAGAGAGGCACTAAAAGCAGGTGATATTCAGTTCTAGATTCAGCAGTGCAAACCCTGGGAATGATGGTCACAGCCATCACAGCCAGCACGGAACGTGCAGTCCCGTCTCCCAGGTAGACAGAGCCTGCGTCCAGCTCTCTCCCCACAGTTGCTCTTCTCAGTTAGTTTGGAATAATATTGATTTCAGCCTCAACTCTCACCTCGAGTGTTTCTGAAACCCTCATTAGTGACTTAAGCCTGCCGAGCCCGGCTTCAGACATTCTGTGAAGCGGAGGTAACGAGCGTCACTGGCTGCTCCTGAGCGTGCATTCATCAAAGATACGCCAGACACATCAGAGATACAGCAGTGACCCAAATTGTCCCTGCCCACAGGCGAGTGAACTCCATGCCAGGGATAGACCAAAAAAGCTTCTGACCTGGGATTTAACTAGTCACACACACACACACACACACACACACACAAAATACGGGAGACACAGCAGTGGTCCAGAAGAGAGGTGAGCGTCAAGGACTAGAGAGCTGTAGAGTGGGGAAGGCGGTTGACTGAAGATTAAGAGAGGTACATGGGACACAGTAGGGAGAGCCAGCACACGGAGAGTGCTCCATGAGGGTTGGTGAGCAACAGGAAGTGTCTCTTGAAGGCTAGATCTTTTTGCCCCGGTGCTGGGGATGGAACCCAGGTTGTGTGTTGCTGGTCACGTGCCCTAGCACTGAGCTACCCCTACCCACCAAAAGGCCAGCTTTTTGGCAGGTCAGAGTCTTTTCTCAGAAATACTGGCCCAGAAAGGATTAACTGTAAAGATGAACCAGAGCCAGGAAGGACAGAGAGAACCCAGGAAGAGATGGAGGCCAGCTCTGGGTTTCTGCCTCCCTGTGGTTTCACATAAGAAGGCATGCTTGGGCTCCATTCCCAGCGCCAGGTCTCTGCACTTGCTGTTCTCTCTGCCAGGCACAGCATAGCTCCCTATCGGCTCAGCCCCTCTTCTTCCTTCTGATCTCAGCACAAACTACACTCTCAGGGAAGCCTTCTGCGATCGCTAGAGCAGCCCACGGACCCCTCTACTTTCCCTTCCTGCCGCTTTACACACTAACACGGCCACTGCTCTACCCGGATCTCCGCTATTAGAACGCATGCTCCTATAGGCAAGGCCACATCTGCTTTCCCACATGCACCCCCAGCACACCATACGAGGACTAGCGCGGAGAAGGCACTCAGCGGACACTCTCAAGTTAATTGAAGGGCACATGGCCTGAGATGGATTCTGAGTCTCTCTCTTACAGATCATCTTTTCAGGGCTCCAGTGAGTCTTGCAAAGGTTATTACAGAGACCTCCACCTCTCCACAAGTGTGGGGTTTCCTCACTTGATAGAAAATACATGATTTGAATCAGAAGTGTTCCCTACAGGTTTATGTTTCAAGTGTGTGGCTCCCAGATAGTGTGATGCTATTGGGAAGGACAGCCTTTAGGAGGTGTATAGGGCCTAGCTGGCAGAAGTATGTCACTAGGGACAGGACTGGGGGGTTATATCAGGTCCCCTAGTTCCTATGTTCTGCTTTGAAGTCTACTGGGGAGTTGGAGTCTCCATCCTGTCTTGACTGCAGTGATGGCTAGAGCCCCCTGAAACCATGAGCCAAAGCAAATCCTCCAACCTTAAGTTGTCTGTCCGCCATTTTCTCACAGCAACGAGGAGAGTAACTGATACAGAAAAATGACTGAAACAGAAGAATTCCTCAGAGGTGATATGTCCTGCTAACACCAGGACAGTTCCAAGAAAACTGAGAGGGCTGGTGACTCTCACTCCGGTGACAAGGACACTGAGTTGACATGCTTGCAAGCCAACTCTTAAGGAAAAGTAAACAAACTTTGATTTGCACCGTTCTGAGGTGTAAATGCTCCTCTCCCTGGCTGGTCAAGCTACCAAGGGTTGAACAGTTACTTTGAAATTTTTCCCAAAAACATGACCGAGGGCTCTCACGAGCCAGTTAAAGCTGGCTCAGAGCCTGTATTTAATACAGATCTTGGGTGGTTGGTTTCTACAAACATGCCATCCACACAGCTACAGACATCCTGGTGGAAATACAGAACCTCTGAAAAGTCATGGCTGAAGTGAAACTTGGAGATCAGATCATCCTGTCTAAGGAAGCAAGGTACCTGACCACCTCTGTCCCATCACGTCCACCGTAGGCATTGTTCATCAGCCATGAAGCCAATGCTAACAGGGTCTACATACCTTGTCACGTATGAACACAGCCAGCAAGTTAATGTTGTATGGAATCAATCTGCCTTTAAGGGTAAGTGTGGGCACGGGGCATGAGACACATTCCTAGTCCTAGCACTCTGGAGGCAGAGGCAGGAGGATCTCTGAGTTGGAAGGCAGCCTGGTCTATAGGGTGAGTTCCAGGACAGCCAGGGCTACACAGAGAAACCCTGTCTCAATAAAAAAAGACAAAAAAAAAACCAAAAACAAACAAAAAGGAGAAATGTGGTCATATTCTCCTTGCAAAAAGGAATCTCAAAAAGGCTCAGACAATGAGGGACTTGCCCAAGACCACACAGCCAGGCTCAGCTGAGACTACAAAATCAGATTTCCAGCTTTGCTCACCCTGTCTTGTTGCTTTTAAAAGTCCAAGAACAGGAAGAAATGCGGAGGAACCCTGAGTCTAGATTCTGGGAAATGTTCTGTTAGGATTTGAGTCTTAAATGTCCCCTACGACTCATGTGTTGGAACACCTAGTCCCTGTAAGAATGTAATGTTAGAATCTAGCTGCTACCCGCCCAGGTCATAGCCCCTGAGGTAGGCTTTCCCTCCCATCTTGAGGATCCTGACAGGCACCCTGTTAAGACAGTGACTGTCAGTCCCTAGTTCTCAGACCTCCTCACGTCAATAGCTCTTGCCAGAGAAGTGAGTTTACTCACATCAAACAGGGTAATGGTGGCCACACCCCAGCCTATCCCCTTTCCTGCCTCCTGCCTGGGATGCAGAGAGTCTAGGTACCAGTATTGAAACCTCCCCCATCCTCAGAAAGGAGTAAGAGGCTCCCATTTCTGCCATGCGCAACTGAACTTCCTGTCTTCACAGCCTTCAACATGTTCTCTGTCTCTGGTGCTCAGAGTCCCTGCAATGCTGTTGTCTGTCTGTCTGTCTGTCTGTCTGTCTGTCTGACTGTCTGTCTATAGCATTAATAACTTTTTTAATAAGCCCCTTACTCTCCAGCAATCTCTCCCTGTGACCCTCTTGACCACACTCCCTCCATCCCAAACCTTTCAGTCTCCAGCTGGCAGTGATGTTTTATATTGAGGGGTAGCGTAAAGGGGTGGGGTGGAGGGGGAGCTTGGTCAGTGGAGATGGGTTGCTTGAAGCAGGCCTTGCTTCTGCCCCCCTGCCTCCTTCCCATCCCCCACTCCTGGATTTGCCAAGATGTGAACAGGCCACCAGGCAAACTCCTACCACCACCAGCCAAGCTACTCCAGCCCTCTCCTCCATGATGGCTGTTCCTCCTTAAACTGTGAGCTCCACCTCCCACCCCACCCCTTAACAAAAAAACAAGCCACAAAAACCCCTCTCCACCCTTAAGTTGCTTCCATCAGGTGTTTTGACACAGTCAGAGAAAAGTAAGTAATGCACCCCTGGCCTCCTTTTGCACCTCGAAGATGTCTTATCTTGTCTACAGTCATACCTTTTGTGTGTTGGCTGAGGGAGCACGTATACTCATTGTAAAATATCCAAACAATTGAGCACATGGACAGATGCTCTCCTGTCTCCCCAGGCGAGACCACTGTCAACAATTTAGGTCTGTCCTGGCATTTGCTACACGCAGTGTGTGCTCATGAGATGGCGCAAAAGGCTGACACTTTACCACTCGGCCATTACTCCTGTCTCTGAGAACTAACAGAGTAGGAAGGCACTCAATAAGTGCTTGCCAGATGGCTTTTGTGCCCTTAGCATGCCTGTGATTCATTTCCATGTGATGTGTAAGTGGTCAGCCTCTGTAGACTATGTCCCACAGGCTCTTGCATTTCATTAAAACAGGCCCTATGCTTAGCATCTGGCCAGCGTGGTGTTTCCTCCATAATGGTCATGAGGCCTTGCTCTCTGCCTCACCTGCAAGGCTGGCACGGCATTCCCTTCCATGGTTTCCAAATGCCTCCATCCATCAAAGCCCCACAGTCTCTGGTTTCCTGGGATCACCGACAGACAGCGCTGAACAGAAGAGCTGGCAGCACTGGTGACAGGGTCAGGTTGCAGCCACAGATGCCAAGTCTCCTTAGCCTTCAGAGCTCTGCCATTCCTACATGCAGGGCTCCTGCCCCGGATGACACCCCACAGCTCACACAAGAAGCTGAGGATTAACTCGGCAACACAGGCTGGGTGCTGACAGCCCGAGGCCTGTGATCTAGGTGGAAGCCCCTTGGCCAGGCCTGGGTCAGCTCGACACACCGAGGGTTGCCAACATCACTGAGGCTGTAGACTAGAGCTGACTTAGTATGCAGGGGAGAGGGGTCCACGGGAGAGGGTCTGAGTTCAGAGGCAGCCCACTACCATCAGGACCAAGAAAATGTCTTAACAGGCATCTCTCACCCATGTGCCAGACACTCAGCTCCTGACCCTCACCCAACTCATGGCCATTTCTTCTTGGTTCACATAAAGCCTGGAACCATCACCACTGCCTGCCCCTCCCCTCTCTTGCTCTCTCGTTTTCTCTCTCTCTCTCTCTCTCTCTCTCTCTCTCTCTCTCTCTTTCTCTCTTTCTCTCTCTCTCTTTCTCTCTCTCATTCTCTCTCTCTCATTCTCTCTCTCTCATTCTCTCTCTCTCTCTCCCTCTCTCTCCCTCTCTCTCTCTCTCTCTTTCTCTCTCTCTCTCTCTCACTCCTTCTAGCCACAATATCATCAAAAACCTTCCAGTCCTCCCTTCTCAGTACCACATCTTACCATCTTGGTGATGGTGGTCCAGGCCCTCTCACCTACATCATGAATACTGCCTTAAACTCACTGATGGGCCTCAACACTGCTCTGTCCCCAGATGGCCTCCATCTCCACCCTGGAATTAAAGGCATCTCATGAAAGCAAAGCAAATCCTGTCTCTCTTCAGCTTTGGAACACCAGCAAGACAACTCAATGGGCAAAGCTGTTTCCTGCCAAGATTGATGATCTGAGTTCGGTCTCTGGAACCCACATGGTGGGACAGAAGTGGCTCCGATAGCTCTGGCCTCTCACCTCCACACAGGCACTGTGGTACATGCACACTGACTGAAAATAAACATGTAAGATGGAATAAGAAAATCTTTAATTTTGTTCATTTATTCTTAAGGTCCTAACAGTGGAATGCCAGCCACGGAACAACGTCACCAACCTGTTTTTTCATCGGCTCTGACTTTCTCAGACCAAAAGCCACATTCTTGCAATGGCCTACTCAACCCTTCACAAAATGCCCCCCTCTCATTGCTTTCCTGGCAGGGGTAACATGAACACCATGTCCTTCTTTGCATGCCACATTGAGGGGACACACTGTTCATCTGCCCTGCCCACTGAGGGAAGTTACACCTGGGTGCTTGGTGAGGAAGGTTCTGTAAGGATTCCGCCTTGAAAATAAACAGTTGGACCTCAGTGACTCCTGAACAGCATGTCCTGTAGGCTGAATACACTTCAGGCCTGAATGTGTCCCTCATTCCACTCATGCATCCCCCAGGGCAGTCATCTGTCATGGGCTCAAGGTTCCTCAAGCACCCGGTGCTCACCACTCCTGACAAGGAGAGCCCAGGAGGCTCCAGTGCCCTGGAGTGGCTTTGTGACTTGTTTTCCACCCACACCTGGTTCCTCAGCCCTCAGCAAATGCCCCTTAGATAGGAAATAGAAGTCACCCAGGAGGGAGGGAGGCCAGACCTCCCTGCCTTCCTACTCTATGGCCTTGGCTAGAGGAGAGGCAGAAGGGAAAAAGGACAGCCTTCTGTCCTATGGTAGGAAGCACCCTGCCCCCTTCAACACACACTCTCAGCAAGAAGCCCTCAGAACTTGAGACTGGACATTCCTCACAAGGGTGTGGCCGGCCTAGCAGAGCCGGTCTGGGGAACAGCTGCTGGGGGCACAGAATTAGCAACCCCTGGAAACCAGCAAGCTGAGTGAATCCCCAAGGCCTGCCTTGGACAGGGCACATCTGCTGCGACTCGGCCAATCGGATGCATGAGTCACAGAAGCAAGGCGCAGAGAGGAAAGATTGTGTCCGCTTTCTCATCTCTTTGAGTGGGCTTTCCCTCCCTAGAGTACCCAGGTAACACCAAGAAGCTGCTCGGACAGCAACTTAGCCCACTGTCACGTTGATCTCTGGCTGTGAACTGTGACATGAGATTCTTGAGATGAGGTTAAATTAAGCTGATTCCACATTTGAAACAGAGTCACACTTGGTATAGGTCCCATCTACACTGGCAGGTCACAGGGCAGCCCTGAGCCAATCACCATCTTAGCTTATCAATCCTTCCAAAGGCAAAAGCTGGTTTCTGTGTTCAAAAACATTGTCCCAAAGATAAGAACAGCTACAGTTCAAGCTATCTGAGTTAATTCCTCCTGAGGGATATGGAGGGCACCATAAGAAGAAGGAACATTCTCACGCTTTCATATGTGCTGGGCATTACACTAAGGGATCTACATTTATTATCTCATCTCATTGATATGCTAAGAGAAATTCGAACCCTTGTGGTAGGGACAGAAAACTGGAAGATCAGGAAGGTTAGTGATACCCACACCCACACCATAGCAAGCAGCACAGCTGAGTGTGAGCTTCTACCTATGTGCACTAAACCCCTACCCCAAGAGCCTTAGCACAGCGTCTCCCATCTGTAGCTGGACTTCGGCTACTTCGTAGGTTCTTCTCCCTTCCACCCTTCTTCATCCCTTTTCTTCCACCCTTTCACACCCCTGACACTTGATAGGAGAGAAAGCAGGATAGACGGGAAAGGGGTTGACAGTATCACTAGACTACTTCCTGCTGATTAGGGTGTCCAGTTCTTTGGGGCAAGTTTGATTTTCACCCTCATGATATTTAATTTCTTCTCGTCATTTCTTCTTTGCACACAACTACTTAACAAACTGTGACCAACACCAACCAACAAACAACTCCCACAGGCTCCCAGGGTCCCAGCATTTATATATCGTCTGAAAAGTCCCCAGAATTACAAACAACACACAATCACAGAAACTATCTGCAGCTGGCAAAATCATGCCCTTCCTAGAGCACGAGGCAAATCAGAGTCAGCTGCTGTGGACAGTTTGAAGCATCCCCATCCCACACCTGGGATTAAAATGAAAACACAATATTTCTGTGTTTTTTAAAGAAACTAAAATTTTCACTACACCCATCCGATTCTCTTAGAATTTCTATTCTTTGTTTTCAGTCCAGACATTTTAAAATTGAAGGTTACTACTTGTAAATTTGAAAAGCAAAAATTCCACTAGAATTGAGCAATTTGTTGAACAAGGTAAGAGGATTTAAAGTCAACATGAAATAATTGTATCAGGGCCAGGCGGTGGTGGCGCACGCCTTTAATCCCAGCACTTGGGAGGCAGAGGCAGGCAGATTTCTGAGTTCGAGGCCAGCCTGGTCTACAGAGTGAGTTCCAGGACAGCCAGGGCTACACAGAGAAACCCTGTCTCGAAAAACCAAAAAAAAAAAAAGTACGAAATAATTGTATCATGCCTGGAGAGCTAGCTCAGCAAGTAGGAGCACTGGCTGCTATTCCAGAGGACCAGAGTTCCGTTCCCAGCACCCACATCAGGTGGCTCACAACCATCTGTAACTCCAACTCTAAAAGATCCAATGCTGCTGGCCTCTGTGTGCTGTGCCCATGTGCATATACCCATGCACTGTCATAAAATAGTGCTTGAAAAAATAAGAAGAAAGAAAATAATTATGTTTCCATAAACTAGTATCAAATTGGTGAAAAAATAAAATTTAAGGTACCTGCTGGGTGGTGGTGGCACACACCTTTAATCCCAGCACTAGGGAGACAGAGGCAGGCAGAACTCTATGAGTTCAAGGCCAGCCTGGTCTATAGAGTGAGTTCCAGGACAGCCAGGGTAACATGGAGAAACCCTGTCTCAAAAAAAAAAAAAAAACCCAAAAACCAAGAACAACAACAAGGTTTCATTTACATTGTCAATAAATAAATAATAAACAAACAAACAAATAAATACAGGGCCAGTAAGAAGGCTGAACAGCTTTAGGCATTTGCCATGAAATCTGACAATCTATGTTCAATCCTTGAGACTCACGAGGTGGGAGGGGAGAATTGACTCCAAGTTGTCCCTCTTCATGTACATGGTGGCACGTGTGTGCCCCACACCCCAGCAAATTAAAAAAAAAAAATGTAATGACAGTTTTATAAAATGAATGCATAGGCATAAAATTTTTTTAAATGTAGGAATTGAAAAGTGCAAAGCATTCCTGAGTGAAATTGAATAAGACATATATACCATGTCCATGAATAGGAAAACTCTGATCTGGAGAGCTAATAACTTGCAGTGAAAACCCAGCTGCCTTCTGTTTTAAGAAACCTACAGGATGATTTTATAATGAATGCAGAAAAAGCAGTGACCTACAACAGCAGAATATTGAATAGGAAAGACAAAGCTGGGACTGGAGAGATGGCTCAGAGATTAAGAGCACTGACTGCTCTTCCAGAGGTCCTGAATTCAATTCCCAGCAACCACATGGTGGCTCACAACCATCTGTAATGGAATCTGATGCCCTCTTCTGGTGTGTCTGAAGACAGCTACACTGTACTCATATACATAAAATGAATAAATAAATAAATCTTAAAAAAAGATAAATCTATAATTTAAAAACAAAAGAAAAAAAGGAAAGACAAAGCTAGAAGATGTACTGTAATTTTGAGGCTGACTCTAGGCTGTGTGTGACAGCACACACCTATGATCCCAGCACTTGGGAAGCTAATAGCCTGGGCTACATATCAAGTTCTGGGACAGCCAGGGCTACAAGGTGAGACCCTATCTTAAAAGAAAAAGAAAGCTATTAAAAACAATGAATTCATGAAATTCTTAGGCAAATGGATGGAACTAGAAAATATCATCCTGAGTGAGGTAGTCCAATCACAAAAAAACACACATGGTATGCACTCACTGATAAGTGGATATTAGCCCAAAAGCTTGCAACTCACAGACCACATGAAGCTCATAAAGAAGGCAGACCAAGCCGGGTGGTGGTGGCGCATGCGTTTATCCCAGCACTTGGGAGGCAGAGGCAGGCAGATTTCTGAGTTCAAGGCCAGCCTGGTCTACAGAGTGAGTTCCAGGACAGCCAGGGCTATACAGAGAAACCCTGTCTCGAAAAACCAAAAAAAAAAAAAAAAAAAAAAAAAAGGAAGACCAAAGTGTGAGTGTTTCGGACCTTCTTAGAAGGAGTAACAAAATATTCACGAGAGCAAATATGGAGACAAAGTGTGGAGCAGAGACTGAAGGAGGGTCCGTCCGGAGACTGTCCCACCTGGGGATCCATCCCATGTTTAGTCACCAAACGCAGAAGCTGTTGTGGATGCCAGGAAGTGCATGCTGACCGGAGCCTGACATACCTATCTCCTGAGAGGCTCTGCCAGAGCCTGACATATACAGAGGCAGACAAATACAGGCACATACATATACTAGCAGCTAACCATTGAACTCCCAATGGAGGAGTTAGAAAGAAGACTGAAGGAGCTGAAGGAGTTTGCAGCCCCATGGGGAGAGCAACAATACCAACCAACCACAGCTCCCAGGGTCTAAACCACCAGCCTGGGACACACTTAGAGGGACCCAGGCTCCAGCTATTTATGTAGTGGAGGATGGCCTTGTCAGGCATCGGTGGGAGAGGAGGTCCTTGGTCCTGTGAAGGCTGGATGCCCCAGTGTGGGGAATTTGAGGGTGGGGAGGTGGGAGTGAGTGAGTGGGTGGGGGCACACCTGCGTAGAAGCAGGAGGAGCGGGGATGGGATGGGGGTTGGGGGGAATGGGGAAAGGGGATAACATCTGAAATGTAAATAAATAAAATATCCAATAAACAACAAACAAAAAGACTAACAAGTCTATGATAATAGAAAGAAGTTAGCCTTGTTAGGAATACAGATCAATAACAATAGAGAAATAGTCCTTAGGAGCACAAATGGATAAATAAGGAAGTTGTGTTTCTTTAAAGCTTAACTCTGGGAGAACAGTTGTTCTCATCTCAGAAAATGTGACATTCTGTGCTGTTTGGTCCTCTGTTCTGACAGATTCGTTGAGTTTGTGTATTCAGAATAGATTGGACTCAATGAGTTTAAGTCACTAACTTTGAGCTAGGAAAAAATAAGTAGATAACAAATTAATTAATTAATTAGAGCAAACTGGGTCCTGCCGAGTGTAGCAGGTTGGGTTCTGGACTCGGTTGGCAAAGACATATGAAATGGTCTAGTCTTTTCAGTATATGGTAATAATAATAAAAGCATGTGACAAACCGTCCCGAGGGCTTTACCTAAGCTATTCATCACTGAATTCCCCAAGAAGGTACAAGAAGAACGCAGCTGATGTGGCCCAGACAGAGAGGAAGGAGGTGGAGTGTTGGTTTGCATTCTCCGTTTTCGTCGATGTGCACACGTAGAGAAGGGCAGTGTATGTACAATGTGCGTCTGGCTGTGGATTTGCGGTCCCAAAGATTTGAAAAGCACAGGCCAGGAAGAAGTCTAAGTGATATGGCGCATGTAAGGCTCTTAGCACAGAGGCTAGCACAGAGGCTAGTAAAGGGAGCTTGCTGTCATTCCTGTGGTGGAGTGAGCCATAAGCAGTTGGCCCTGCGGATGCATGGGGAACCTAACTCAAAAGTCTCCTGTCAACATTTTGAAATCTGTGGGTGATTTTGAAGAGATCTGGGAAGATGCTTCAGTTGGTGAAGTCCTTACTGTGTAAGCACAAGATTCTGAGATTGGATCTCCAGCACAAAAAAAGGCAGGTGTGGAGGCACATGCCTGTAACCCTAGCTAGCCTTGCTGAATCATGAGCTCTGAGTTCAAATACAGACTCTGTCTCAAAAAAACTTACTTGCTATTTTCAAGCCCCATCTCTACTTCCCACTAACCAGAGATCCTTGATCTTTCTCAGTTTCCTCATCTGCAAGATGGGGTGATAACAATACTTCCCATAAAGTAACATGGCTATGTCACATGCCCAGGACAACACCCAGCGTATGGCAAACCCTGAAAGATCACTATCATTTTTTTTTTCGTTTTTTGAGACAGGGTTTCTCTTTGTAGCCCTGGCTGTCCTGGAACTCACTCTGTAGACCAGGCTGGCCTTGAACTCAGAAATCCGCCTGCCTCTGCCTCCCAAGTGCTGGGATTAAATGTGGGCGCCACCACGGCCTGGCAAAAGATCACTATCATTAATGTTAGTTTTATGGAAAACAGTGGGCCATCTTCCCACTGCATCCTTTGTTGACTCGTTTGAGATAGGGCCTCAGGTAGCCCAGGCTGGCCTCTAACTAGTTATATAGCCAAGGATAACTTTGAACTCCTAATCCTTCTGCCTCCTCCTCTTGACTCTGGCAAGACAGGTATACAGCACCATACCTGGCTATGCTGCACATCTTGGTTACTGGATTTATTTTTGAGTGAATTTACTTTCTGATGATCACCGGGTGGTGGTGGTGCATGCCTTTAATCCCAGCACTTGGGAGGCAGAGACAGGCGGATTTCTGAGTTCGAGGCCAGCCTGGTCTACAGAGTGAGTTCCAGGACAGCCAGGGCTATACAGAGAAACCCTGTCTCGAAAAACCAAAAAAAAAAAAAAAAAGAATCTGACGATTATCTGAGAAAACACCTCCCAGAGAAAGGACAGGTTGTCCATGCAGACACCCTACCAGTGCAGTGGCCCCGGGTCAAGGGTTTTAAAAAGCAAGGATCACAGCCCAGAGGTGGCTTTTACTCATAATCATAGAACTTGGGGACCTGAGGGCTTCAGAGATTCTGTCTCCAAAGCAGAGATAAAGAGGGGTGGGGAAGGAGGAGGAGGAGGAAGAAGAAGAAAAGAGAAAGCCAGGGTCAGAAACAGTCCTTCAAAGGCTAGCGTCTGTGGGTTTCCTGGTGGAAGCAGCCAGGTAGCCAAGAAGTGAGTAAGTCCTTCAGGGCTGGGTACGTGCACCGAGCACCAGCTTTAAGTCAGCAGCTATTTTTAGCTTTACTTTATATGGCCAGGGAAGGAATGAGGGCTATAGCAGGGGAGGCGCCAGGAGGCTCCAGTCCAGGGGCCTTCCCCACCCCCATCCCTTCCCAAGCCAGAGCTGAAGAGCTGAATCTCCCATCAAAGCAAGGCTGGGAGGAGAGGGTGGCAGGGTGGAGGTGGGAATGGCAGGGCCTTCAAAGAAAGTTCTGGATAAGTTGCTTTAGAACAGTGGCTTCTGACCTTTTTTTTTTTTTTCCTTTCCCAAGACAGAGTATCTCTGTGTAGCCCTGGCTGTCCTGGACTCACTTTGTAGACCAGGCTGGCCTCGAACTCATAGAGATCCCTCCTGCCTCTGCCTCCCGAGAGCTGAGATTAAAACACACAACGATACATATATGTGTCTATACATTACACTTCTGCACATACATGTATACATACACAGCATTAACTAAACTTTTTTTTCCAGGAAATAATGCTTCATCTTGCTGTCCATGAAGGACCCAGTCATTTCTGTTCTATGTCTACCATTCTTTCTATTTGAAAAAGAATGTAGGTCCTGACCCACTAAATTAGTCTTTCTACCAACAAACCAGTTGGCACCTCCAGTCCGCAAAGCTGATGTTTGCTTTGGTTTTGTCACAGCCGACTACAAGGTGAGGCAGCTTCTCTCTCTTTTTTTCTTTTAAATGTTTTTTTAAGGATTTATTTTATTTATATGAGTACACTGTAGCTATTTCCAGACACACCAGAAGAGGGCATCAGACCCCTTTACAGGTGGTTATGAGCCACCATGTGGTTGCTAGAAATTGAACCCAGGACCTTTGGAAGAGCAGTCAGTGCTCTTAACCACTGAGCCATCTCTCCAGCCATAGAGGCAGCTTCTCAATACCCAGGACAAGATGCAAGTTTTAACTCTTGTGTGGTTGCAGATGCCCAAGGTTTGGGTCTCCTGGCATTTGTGAACTCTGTCCTTTCAACCAAAAGTGCAGCTCACCCATGAACCTGCGACAGGACTTAGCTCACCACCTACTCCAGGAAGTCCTCTGTGACATCCCAGCCTAATGCTTTAGTCCCTCACCTGGTTCTGCCTAGCACTGGTCGCTGGGCTAAGTGTGGCTCCTGTTACATTCCTGGCTCAACTGCTCCATTCTCTCTACACTTCACAGTAAAGTGTAGCACTTGCTTTACAGGATGCAGTATATGCTTATTGAATGGGCTGATCATCTTAGTAGTAGCCACAGCAACCACCGCTTACTGCACTCTGTCATTTATCCCATGGGAAGTTAGATGAGCGGGCTTGTTGGCTGACTCGGCAGCGTGTAAACACTTGTCTGCGAGCCTGACGATGTGAGTTTAACCTCTAGGTCATACACCACGGAAAGAGAAAACCGACTCTCACAAGTTGTCCTCTGACCTCTATACATATGCTGTGGCAGTCACATATGCCCTGTCCCCTCTCCAATAAATGTAATAACACTATTTTTAAATCACATGAGAGATTTAGAAGTGGTTCGGCTCACAGATGGGGAAAGTAAGGCTCAGAAATAAACCCAGTGGGACAGGGTCATAATCCCGGACTTGTCTACCCCCCCCCATCTTAGGATCTTATTTGTTCACATCCCTCTTGGTGCCACCCAGAAGAGGGCAAGGGGCAAGTCCTTAACAAACCCTCAGGGGACCGATGACAGCTTGATTAAAGACATTTTCCATAGCAGCAGCCACATCTAAATTTGGATGGTTACACCTTGTGTGTGGCTTGGGAGAAAGGAACCCACAAGGTCTCCAGAGTCCCTGGGTGTGGGGGCATCGCAAGGGAGGGAGCAGGCTGGGCGGAGCAGGGTGGCTGGCCTTCTGAGCACCTGGCCTTAAGAACTCCCCGCTACACCCGGGCTCAGACCAGGACCCACAGACCCAGGTCACCCAGCCTCTGCCTGCAATCCCAGCATGCACTCCTGCCTCACCCTCCTTTCCTGTTCTTCACACAGGCTAAGCCTGGTCCCACCTCAGAGCTTTTGCATCTCCACTCCAGGCCTGCAAAGCTCTCCTCTCTAGTCCTCCCAACCCTACATCTGAGACTATTTCATGTGCTCTCTTCCTTCACTAATGGCAACCTTGAGAAATGATATATACATTATATCAAATAATAGATAGATAGATAGATAGATAGATAGATAGATAGATAGATAGATAGTATTTGTTTCCTGCTTCACTTCTGTCTCCTCCTAAACAGGGGCTTCTGGGGGACCGTGTCTCTCCCTGCTCCAGTCCCTAGCACTAGATATGGCACAATGACAGGTGGTTACTGCTGTTGGCTGCAGGAGTGACTAGGTTTCCTCCTTTTAGACGTGTTGGCAGATCAGCCCATCATAGCCTGTGCTCTCCTCACCCCAGGAATGTGTGCCCCTGTGATTCACAGCCAGAACTCCAAGCCCTTGGAGTCAGTGAAGAGAGATTGGGAGGGATATTTGGCACACAGCTGCCATGGACCTTTTTACATAGATGACTGATACTCTATAAGCAGGCAAGGATTGTGCCCAATTTATATCTGGGAAAACCGAGGCTTGCCTGGTACCTCCAGTGCCTGGTACCATGCTCAACACAATCACCTGCTGAGTCAAAGGGCACTGAGTTGGAGGCTTGGTGAGTCTTCAAAATTTGTCCTCAGTTCATTCCTGTTCCATCCAGTTCTATAAGCTATTCTAGGGATACTCAGAAGCTGGAGAGACAGAGTTGAAGGCAGGTCCTCAGTCCAGGCATGAACCTAGCCTGCATCTCAAGATGCTCTCAGTATGCTTCAGCTCGTGCAGACTCTCCCAGGGGGCGGCTGTTGCTTAGCCCCGCTTCCTTGCTCCACCCTCAGAATGCCCCTTTCCTGTTCTGTCACAGCACAGCGGAATACATCCAAACTACAACATCCCACAAGTGGTTGCTTGTGCCAGGAGTAATTGTTTTCTAAAGAGGCACGACTTTGAGTCGCTCAGCACTGCAGGAAAGTGTCCTGGAAATACCCCAGTCAGAGGAGCCACGGGGCACGGTGAAGTATGTCTATAACCCCAGTACTCTGGAGGCTGAAGTAGGAGGATTACAAGTTCAAAGCCAGTCTGAGCTATATTCTGTCTCAACAAAAGAGACTGCAGGAGTCGCTGTTTATTGTCAGAGTTAACTTTAGGCTCTTTGAGACAACAGCCAAATGTCTAGATGTCAGATGGGGTCGTTCATCTGTTTTTCATGTATTATAGAATATTTTTCTTTAGTTTTTTTTCACATAATTATAAATCTAAAACACTCTCACTTTGTGAAATATATAAAAGTGGCAGAAAATCACTAACCAGTGATCTCTTTAGTTTGCTCACCCCTGATCCCCTCCCTCCCTTCCTTCCTTCCTCCCTTCCTTCCTTCCTTCCTTCCTTGTCAGAGTAACACTATGTTGGTAAGCTGTTATAAAATGATCCTCCTTGGGAGGCAGAGGGAGGCGGATTTCTGAGTTCGAGGCCATCCTGGTCTACAGAGTGAGTTCCAGGACAGCCAGGGCTACACAGAGAAACCCTGGTTCGAAAAACCAAAAATAAATAAATAAATAAATAAAATAAAATAAAATAAAATAAAATGATCCTCCTGCCTCAGCCTTCCAAGTAGCTGGACTACCATATGGTCCCAGTAAATCAACACTTTCTGGTGAGCCTGTTAAAACAGGCTTTGTTGCTCACTATGCTGGTCGGAAGGTCTGATGAGCCCTGAGCTTTTGTCTTTGCTGTGGGTAGATGCCGACACTATTTGTTCACTGTCCGTGCTTTGAGCAGTATTGATGCCCCAAGTGCCCCATTGTGTGGATGAGCAACCGAGGCCCAGGTAAGCAACATGTCCAAGTCACACCCTGCTCTTCAATGCCACCACTCTCTGACATGTTTGAGTGAGATGCTGGCTGGCCTGCCTATCTTTGAAGCCCGAGTCCACGTCCTTTGTGTATCTAATCATCTGTGCAATCAGGGACAAATAGGAGGTCCCATGGAAATATGCACTGAATAAGGCTGGGGATGCAGGGCAACTGTCTAGAAATATGTGCTGAATGAAAGAATGTATGAGTAAATGAATGGATGGAGGGATGGACGATGGATAAATGAATGGGTGGAGGGAGAGATGGAATGGATGGATGAATGGATGGATGGATGAATAAATGAATGGATGGGTGGATGGATGGATGGGTGGATGGATGGATGGATGGATGGGTGGGTGGATGGATGGGTGGGTGGATGGATGGATAAATGAATGGATGGATGGATGGATAAATGAATGGATAGATGGATGGGTGGATGGATGAATGAATGGATGGATGGATGATGTATGGATGGATAGATGGATGGATGGACAGGTAATAGCTGCTGGGTGAATGGGTGAAAGGATGGGTGGATAAGTTGGTGGATGGATGGATGGATGGATGAGTTGGTGGATGGATGGATGGATGGATGGACAAGTATATACCTGCTGGGTGAATGCGTGAAGGGATGTTGGTGAATGGAATGAGTGAATGGATGAATGAGTGAATGGGAGATAGAGAGATGGGTGGATTATGGTTGGAGGGTGGGTGAATGAATGCTGGGTGGTTGGATGGATAGATGGATGGAGAAATGAATGAATAAACGCTCTTAGGATCTATCCTGTGAAAGTATTTTCGTAGCAAAGTTGAGGCCAGCCCCCAGTTCTGCTACAACACAAGCTGAAATCTAACTGTTTACATACCTAGAGAGTAAAGAGAAATGATTACATCTTATCGTGTCTGATGAGTGTACATCTGTACGGTGCCTTGCACTGGTCATTCCTGACAGTCCTCAAGTACCGCTTTATCACCCTACCTTTTCTGATAAGAAAATGGACACAGAGAGGCAGAGTAGCTTATCTAAAGCCACACAGGAAATAGCACCTTAAACCATCTATTTCTTTGCCAGCTACTCTGATGTTTCCTACCATCCCTTCCAGACCCCCCTCAAGCTCTGCGGGCTGAGCTGGACTCACCTCCGTCTGCGTAGGTCTCCGTGCCATAGCCGTCCTGTAGGCCGTTATTCCAAGTGCCCTCGTACTTGGCACCACTGTTTGTGCTCTGCCGGATTCCGTAGCGCCCCTTAAAGCCGTGCGTCCACTCCCCCTTGTAGAGCCAGCGCCCCTTGGTCTCTATGCCAAGCCCATGTCGTTTGCCCTGGCTCCAATAGCCCTCAAAGGTATTCCCACTGGGCCAGGTGTAGACGCCTGCCACTTCAAAGCCAAAATTCCAAGAGCCCGAGTATTCACCCTGGCCCTTGGGGCCGGTGCACAGTCCGTGCCCATGTGCCTTCCCCCCTTCCCAGCCCCCACAATACGCCCCGCCATCATCAAAGTCAAAGCGGCCCCCGCTCATCTCATCCTCGCTCCTGACAACTCCTCCGTCCTCCAGCTTGGGCGTAGGAGTACCTGATGCTCTCCAGGCACCTTCAGGCTGAGCCCCTAGAATCACCACCGGGCTCGAAGGGGTAAAAAGCAAGACGCCAGCAGAGGCAGAAAAAGCCCAAAGGCCAAGTCAGCAGTGGGGGCGCTGGTCAGTGCCATGGCTGGGAGACCCCCTCAGTCATCCCAACAAGGAAGGCAGCAACTTAAAAAGGAAGCCGACAGAAGAGACTCCAAGTTCCCATAAAGCGTCCCAGGTCCAGCTTCCATGGAGTCCGGTGTGCCCTCCTTAAGAAAAGCAACGAAAGAAGTTGAGGGGTCTTGTCTTTTCAAAGAGAGACAATTCCGGGGTTAGCAGCCCAGCCGAGGCTGAATTCCCGCCACCCACCCTGAAGCAGCCGCTGGCCCCCTTCTCATCCACCCCAGTGGGCGTGCGGCTCAGATCTCCCAGCTGCCCCGCCCCTTCTCCAGCCCTGCCTTCCTCCCAGGATAGAAAGGTCAGTGTTGCCCTAACAAGGCCATTGGATCTCAGAAGCTGCTCCCAAAATAACCCCCTGGCTGGCCCAGCCTCCTTCAGAGCCGGAGGGGGCCGGGGGGGGGGGCTTCCAATCCGCTGGGCCTGCAGACCCAGGCAGTGGCCCGAGGGGGCTGAGCAGGAAATCTGAGAACCAAGTGTAGACAGCTTAGCCACTTGGTGGCTTGCCTTCTTGTGGGTCAGAGCTGCCTCGCATCTAGAAGTTCCCAGAATCTGGAGGCAGGGAGAAGAGACCTAGACCAGCGAACTGTCTTATCCAGGGCCACTTCATATCCCCAGAGTGCAGGGGGTGGCAGACATGGGGCCCTATCACTTCGAGCATGCCGTGGCAGGACCCGGAGATTTGGTGCCCCTGCCAATCCCATTGAAGAATCCAGTGATCTACCGAGAAAGGAATGGAGGACCGAGGCACATAGGACTTTCAAAGCAGAAGGGAACTCAGAATGAGCACAGACGGGTCTAGCCACGGGGCAAACATGAACTAGTCAGAGTTCTGTCAACCCACCCCAGTTAACCCAGGAAACTGGGGAGAACCCTGGTAGAAGGAACCAGTTCAGGAGGCTGGGGAGATGGCTCAGTTGATAAAGTATTTGTCATACAATCGGGAAAACTCTGATCCCCAGAACCTTTGAGAGAGGGGGGTGGGCGGTGGGAAGCGCTTCCAGGGCTGACAGTCCTCAGCCAAGACCTCAGTGTCTTCTTTGCCTTGGAGATTTATTTCTTCTTACTGGAAGTTGGTGGAAACCTGGGTGCTAGAAATTCACCAAAGCCTTTCGTTCCTGTCCCAAGAGCTTCTGAAGCCTGGCCTCATGGGCTCTTAGGATGCTGGGGCAGAAGCAAGCTTGGGAAGGGGAATATTGCAAAAAAAACCGATCTTGAATATTTCTAAAATGAATCTCACTCCACCACAGGCCACAGCCTCTGTCAGGAGTACAGAGGGGAGGAATGTCTCCTTCCTGCTCATGGAAGTGTGTGTGTGTGTGTGTGTGTGTGTGTGTGTGTGTGTTCATAGCTGGAATAAAGGAAGGTTAGAAATCAAAAAGAAGAAGAAAAAGAAGAAGAAAAAAGCCAATTTCCAAGGGAGCATGAGACATTATCTGACTTGAGTGTCTGTCTGACGCATTCCCAAGTTCCATGACGATATTTTGGCCACCGAACATCACTGCATTCATTTCCTCATTTTAGAAATGGGCAGACCGTGTTCTCTGCTTTCTACTCTACTGATAACAGCCCCTGTTAGTTGTTGCTTCTCATGATTATGTGCACAGCCACTAACCTTACAAAGTCCTTTTGGTCCACGTTTCAACACCAGCCTCCACACAAACCATCATCTTGGCCAGGTGGCTGGCACCCTGTCCAGGTGGACCTTCAGCCTGCCCAGGCAGTTCCCCACTAAGGACACTTTGCCCGTTCTTTCCCAAACACTTTCCAGCTTGGCAGCCGCAGGACAAGAAAATGGATAGTCAACTAGAAAGGAAAGTGACTGTCTCTGAGAGTCCATCAATCACTGTAAGGCTGATCTAGGTTGGCTGTTTTCCAGGAGGGGGTCCATACATATTCATCTATCCCTGTTCACTCCTAGTAGCTCCCTGTGATGGAGCCCTTCCAGAAGAATCACCTACAATCATAAAAACACAGATTGCACAGTCCTTCCCAGACCAATGGAGTTCAGTCCTCATGGGAGAGAACATGGCTGGTTGCATTTGCTTTGAGCATCTCTGACTTTGAAACACTGGGCATTTTATCTATTCATTTTTAAAGATTTATTCTTTTTAAATTAGGTGTGTACGTGTATAGGTATATGGACGTGAGTGCAGGTGGCCTGGGAGGTCAAGTGTTGGATCCCCTGCAACTATGAATTACACATAATTGTGAGCCACCTGGTGTGGACACTGAGAACTTAACTAGAGTCCTTGGCCAAGAGCAGTACTCCTTAAGCACAGAGCTCTCTCTCCAGCCCCTTATTTATTACAGACCTCGTCCCCCGTGTATGTATGTGTGTGACAGTGCATATATGGAGGTCAGATGACAACTTGAGGGAGTCCATTTTGTCCTTCCACCTTGTGAGTCTCGGGATCAAACTCAGGTCATCAGGCTTGGCTACAACAGCCTTAACCTGCTGAGCCATTTCACCAGGCCCACTGGGAATTTTTGGAGTGTTTTCTTGATAACATTTACAGGTTTGCATATGTTTGCTTTATACAAGCAGGAAGTTGAGAGTTAGAAGTATGTTCAGATTCCAGTTCTAAGCTGTGTCTAGGGGTACAGTTCTGGCTACTTAGAAACTTAAGAATGCCAAGATAGGAAGATTTAAAGTTCAAAACCTACTAGGCTATAGAACGAATGAGTTCAAAGCCAGCCTGGGCAACTTAGTATGACCCATCTCAAAATAAAAAATGAAGAGTGTGCTGGGGACAGAGCTCAGTGGCAGTGTACTTGTATGGTAATGTGAGGTCCTAAGTTCAATCCCCAGTACTGGAAAAGCAAAACCAGAACAAAACAAACAAAAAATCTCCCAGCTCTGCCCAGGTGCTCTAGCTTACAATTTTGGACTGATTGCCAAATCTCTCTAAACCAAGATAATCTCCTGTATCTCCAGAAATTGCCTGGGACCAACATTTGTATGAAGGATAATCACAACCTCTTGACATGACCAGGGGAGGGTTATAAGAGTCTCTGCTGAAGAGGTTCATACTCAGAGACAGAAGAGGTGGCTAAGTGGTTATGAACACTTGTTGCCCTTACAGAGGACCCAGGTTTGGTTCTCAGTACCCACACCATTTGTAACTCCAGTTGCAGGGGATCCAGCTCCCTCTTCTAGCCTCTGTGGGCATCAGGAAAGCAGATGGTGCACAGATACTCATCCAGACAAAATAGTCACAAGAATTAAATAAGGTTCATAGCTTGAAGGCTTTAAATACGTAAACAATACCGGCTACTATTACTGCTCTTACACAGCAAAATGATTTTCTGACCATTATTATTAATAAGAGAGTCACCAAAGAAAGACTAAATATGAAATATCTGACGTTGAAGGACTCACATCTATTCACTCAGCCTCACCCTGTGGTTTGTCTACAGATAGACGTGACATAGATAGACATAGACATGTCTACAGATAGACATAAAGAAACACTTTGATCTCGCAAAATCAAAATTTAGATTTCAGAATCTGGCATTGGCCTTACTGTGCAGCCAGGGCTGAGCTTTCATGAAAACTGTGGCTCTCCCCCAAACCCTCTTTTCCACTCCTTTTAATCCTGTGAATTTTGAGGAAAGCATGCCCCCTTGTGGCTATGTGTACATTACAACAGATCTTTCTTAGGAAAACAAAGTTCTTCAAAAAGTTTACTAAGCTTTTACGAATGTAAATTGTTTTTAAAGATGTATGGTGTTGGAAAGATGGCTCAGTGAGTCAAAGCAATTGTTGCTCTTGCAAAGAACCTAGGTTTGAGTGCTACCACCTACCTGGCTCATAACTATCTCTGTAATTTCAGTTCCAAGGGATCTAATGCTCTTAGGCACTGTGTGAATGTGGTACAGACATAAATACTCAGGCAACATTCACACATAAACTAAATCTTTGTGGAAAAAAATCTATCTTTTGCTATGATATTTGCCACAGCCTGGTTCTGTATTGTCACAGGCACTCACTGCTTTTCTCTACTTCCTTCCCAGGGAGCCCAGGATGGAGGGAACCTGCAAAGAGAAGAGGGCCACTGGACTTCTGAACATCTAAAGGCCTGAAGAGAGAAGGCCCATTTTCCCAGGAACCTTTTTGTATCCTGACTGGGTCCATACCGCTCCCAGACCCCTGTGCAAAGCAAGGACTGTCTTCGTTCTAATATATAAACAGTATATGTTTGTGTCCCACAGTGGTCCATCCAGGCCTGCCGCAGATGCTCTTCAGTCTCTTTGTGTGTGCAGCGGAGACCTCCCTTGTTAAAACTGCTTTTTCAGTTGACTTTTGAGTTTTTCCTCTTTGGTTAGCCCACTGGTTGCAGGCTCCTGCCCACTCCAACCATTGTACCTTGGGTGTCCTGGAGCTTAACCCTGGTAGGATTTTTTGAGACAAGGTTTTACAATGTTGCCCAGGCTGACCCCTCAAATCCTGGGCTCAAACTATTCTCCTGCCTCAGTCCCCTGAATAGCAGATTACAGTTGTGCCTAGCACTTACTTGACTGTATATATGTGTGTACACTCACATGAGTGTTCTTTACTACTTGGCTAAATCACTTAGCCCACCTCTTTGTCAATCTTTAAATTACATTTGTGTGTGCACGCATGTATGACACATTGCACATGGAGGCTTCAGGAGCTGGTTTTCTTCTTCCACCATACAGGTCTCAAGGACTTAACTAGATCATAGCCTTAGTGGCAAGCTTCTTTACCCCAAGCCATCTTGCCTGTTCCTCTGACTTCTATGTGTTCACTGCCTAGGTGTTCTCTTAGAGCTTTAAAAACAATCTATTGTTTCTAAAGTAAATTATTTCTTTCAAATAGGTCTTTTTAGCAGTTTCAGGTTCCCAAAATGAGCAGAAATGCTGCAGAAAGCACAGCATTCGCACATAGTTCCTTACTTCTTCTACTAAAATATTATTACATTAGCATCCTTTCTTTAAAAGCCATACACTAGCTCCTAAGTTTGGCTCTCCAGCTGTGCCTCTCCTGATTTCAGTAATTAATGCAAGGACCCACTCAACTGCCCTACATGTCTAATATGCATTTCAGACAGGAAAACCAAATTCCCAATTCCCCATCCCAAATCTGCACCAGCTCTTAACTTCTTAAAAGCTGCCAGAACATTCTTAATTCCTATCTTCCTCACTTCCTAAATTCTGTCATCTGCTCTACCTGTAAAATACTTGCAGGACACAGCTCCTGCACTGCTGACTGTCCAGCCACCAAAGGCTTCTTAATAATCTACTCAGTAGCCAGTATTTGGGTCCCCATGCTGAATGCCTGTAACCCCAGCATTTGAAGGCTAAGGCAGGAGTGTGAACCTAGGCCATCCAGGGAACAGTGAGACCCTGTCTTCAAACTTACCTCTTCATTTCTCCATCCTTCACACACCTAGCAAATGGCAACCTCACCTAGGCCATCAGGGAACAGTGAGACCCTGTCTTCAAACTTACCTCTTCATTTCTCCATCCTTCACACACCTAGCAAACGGCAACCTCACTCACTAGAAACCAAAGCTTTCAAACCACCCACTGATTATCCACAAATTGACCTCAACCTGCACCTCTGACCTCATGACTTGAGATTCTAGTGGTTCTGCTGTCAAGGGTACTCTTCCTTAATTGTCCACACGGCTCCCATTGACTCCTTCAGATCCAGTACTACTTTTTCACAGAAACTTCTGCCTTAAATGTAAAAGAAATCTCATCCCTCTAGGTCAACCTGTCCTATCTCCTAATCTTTTCCTAATGTATACCCTTTTCCCCCCATGGACAAGGACATTGTTCTGCCTACAGTTGTACTCCCAGCACTTGCTACCAAGAGTATTCCCTGCACTACAAGGGAGAAATATCCAAGTGACCAACTGGTTAAGAAGTATCAAAATAAAATAAAATCATGTGAAAACTAGGTGGCATTCTTCAGAATATGCATCCATAGCCTCATCTCACTCACTACAGAATCCATTTCTGAGGACTTATCAAAACCACAACCCCACGAACTCTATGCCCCTTGGCAAAGAGCAAGTCACACCCACAACTCAAATCCTCTAGTGAAGAACATTAAATTGAAATGTGCCCAATTGGATGTGCATGGGATAATTTTTAACTTCAATATTCATTTTGTTTTGAGACAACAGGGTCTTGGCATGTAGCCCAGGCTGGCCTTGAACTCTGCCTCCTGTTTCTGCCTCCAGAGTGTTGTGAGACCACACTCAGAAAGTTTGTTTTGAGGGTGAGTTTGAGGGATACAAATAACTTACAGCTTATTCCCACAAATCTGCAATGTCTATGCTCAGGTCTGACCCCTTCAGAAAGTTATTAGGTCACCGGGACTTTGTCCTTTATAAAACAAAATACTTTTGAGACTTAGGAATGTATCTGAGCCGGGTGGTGGTGGCGCACACCTTTAATCCCAGCACTTGGGAGGCAGAGGCAGGCGGATTTCTGAGTTCGAGGCCAGCCTGGTCTACAGAGTGAGTTCCAGGACAGCCAGGGCTACACAGAGAAACCCTGCCTCGAAAAAACAAAAAAAAACAAAAAACAAAAACAAAAAACAAAAAAGGAATGTATCTGAATTCATTTTAAGTAGCTTGCTAACCAACTACACTTTCCTCACAAAGATAAACACTAATTGTTGGAATAGCATCTTTACAATTAAAAATACCCTAAGTGGCTCTATGTAGTCTAGGAACACTGGAGTTTGGACCTTTTGAAGAATAGGCTTAGAGGTGCACTAGAGTTACTGGTCACCACCTAATCTGTGGTCTCCTGGAGAATACATGAGGATGTCCATGAACCTGAACATTAGGGAGATAGGCAAAGCAAAACAATCCTATTCTCCTTGTCCTGTCCTGGAAAAGCTGCCTGGAGACATATGAAATAATCCACATCCTGTCACCATCAGTGCCATGGTGACATTTTGCTCCTCATTCTAGGAAGTGCCTTCTCCTTACAAGATGCATAATAGCTGTCTCCCAAAGCTTAGGTTCTAGACTTTTCTAGTTTAAAAAGTTCTACTTCTCCGAAGTGAAAAGGACTCCTACGTGAAGCCCAGATCCAGTCTTGAGTCAACTCTAAGACCAATGAGGTACTTTTGTGAACTTCAGTGAAGACTTATCCTGCAAACTGAAACAAACTTCCTAATATCTTTCATGGCTGGACATATGCATAATGTCAATTAAAATAAAACCAGGCCAGGTGTAATGGCACAAGTCTTTAGTCCTAGCACTCAGGAGGCAGAGGCAGGCAGATCTCTGAGTTCAAGACCAGCATGGTCTACAGAGGAGTACCAGGTCAGGACTACATAGAAATACCCTGATCTCAGGGAAGGAAAAAAAAAAGGAAGACACCAAATCTCCTGGAAAAATTCATCCTTCCAGTTAAAATGAGCTTGAGCTTGGGCCATTTAACCAAACTTTGGAGAGGATTTTACAATGACTCACCACAAGTATATTAGTTTAGGTATGAAATCCTCCAGGGATTTGAGGGTGGGAGGTAACGTCTAAAACATAGAGTGGCATAGACCTTTATTCCAATTGACCGCAAGAAATTCATCACACGAACTCCAGAGATGGAGGCAACATACTGGTTTCAAGTACAACACACACTCACAGATACCAAGTACTTAGCAGTTCCATTTTAAACAGCTTGTTTGAGAAACAACACACAATACCTCTGGTTAAACAGCACCAGCAGGGGTTTATTTAGTGACAGTAAGGTTAATGACTCCCTCAAAACAATATAGGACAGGCCACTTGGTTTATTCAAACTGAATCTAAACCTCAGATCTCTGACTCAACAGTAACGTAAGAAACCTTTAATGACACAAACCCGTGTTAAACCAAAGACAGTTTAAATGAGTCTCATAAGCTCTACTATTGATGGGCTGGCATCTACAACATGACAAGTGTTCAGTTCAGTTATAAAAGCACATCTGAGCCTCTTGCTGCCATGTGGTAAGCAGGTCTGAAATATGCTGTCTTATAAGGACTTCGCCATGTCCCCATTGCTGCCAGTCTCCAGTCATTATGGTTTCTTCAGCCCTCAGAACATTTTTAGGAAGAGATTTTCTTTGACCTGCTTGTCTTGACAGGTACATAAGAACTCAGTAAACTGACAGAATGAAGATTAACTGAGATGCCAAGAATAGTTTTTATTGCAAGCACAGTGAGCAGAAAGAGATGTCTTCTCACAGAGTGGCCACTGGGTCTGACAACTAACCCTCTGACAATCTTTCATTGGTTTAAAGCACATGAATGAGCTTCTTGTTATCAGGTGTACATCATCTCTGCCATGTGGGACATTTTCTTAGGGATATACAAGTAATATTCCATGTAGCCTGCTAGGTCCTCAATGGTCACATCATCCACATAGACACGAGCTTGCTCGGAACAGGATCGAGGAGAGCCAGACAGAGTTCTGGTATGCAGTGACTGAGAGTAGTCCTCAAGTGATCTTCGTTCTGGGGCCAAAGGAGGGACATTCTGCAGACCTGAAAAGGAATACACTTCCATATCATGCCACCTCTTACACTGGCACTCCTTGCCTACACACACACACGGCTTGCCCTGGCTTAGCTTGGAAACAGATTGAAAGTCAGAGAGATCGTTGGCCGTAAGACTTTCTTGGGAGACTTGGGTAGCATCAGAGAGCTCTTCTGTTTTACTCTCTGATGGGAGCCTCAGAACTGAACTTCTCAGAGGCTCAATGACTGCTCCTGTGTGATTAATATCAAGAGAAGTAGAGTTTTCTCCTGCGTTGAACTCTTTGGGTGTTGAAATTCCCCGTCCACTGCTGCCTTCGGGTGGCTCAGTCTGGCTTCTGTGCTTCAGCTGGCTGCTGGAAGGAGATGCTGTTGTACTGCAATGGATGAACTTGGGAGGATGAAGAACAGGAGACTTAGAGCGTCTACGACGCTGAGTTCTCACTGCCCCTCGTGAAGACTTCCTTGTAGACCTAAAAGAGAAAAAGACACAAGATGTGGAGATACAGAGCCCTCCTGTGAGAGTCCACATGACAGCTAGAAACAGACCTTTGGGTTTAAGGTCATCAATGCCTCCATTTCCAAACTACCTAAGATTCTGTGTCTCAAAAAATTCAGCATCCCTTATTAGCAATCTACAGAAACAAGTGAGAGAACACAATCACCCAGGCCAGACATATGGGAGACACGTGGAGAACACTTACTTCTTCCATTCTTGGCTTGTGAGCATGGGAGAAGCTGATAATCTGATGAAGTAAAACCAAATGCAGTCCCATCAGCTTGACTATGGCTCCTGTACCAAGGCTAATGCCCCACTGCCACTGCGCCAGCACTAACTAACAGGGTGCTGGCGCTACAAACCACTATCACTAGTCACAGCCAGCAAAACAAACAAAGTGACAAGTGAGAGCTGGCTCTGTAGTAAAGTACTTGCCATGCCAGCAACCATGTAAAAAAGCTGGGTGCAGTGGCAAGCACCTGTAATTCTCATGCTGGGGAAACAGAAGATCCCTGGGACTTGCTGTCTAACCTGTCCAGCTAGGTATGAGGAGCTCCAGATTCAAAGGCCTTACCTCAAAAAACAACCAAAGAAACAAAAAGACAGAAGAGGGTGAGCAACTGAGGAAGACAAACAGTACATAACCCCTAGCCTTCACATGGTAGTGTGCACATGCGTGCAGGAGCACACAGACTCACACAAACTCTAACACCGAGGATTCAGTGTGCCCCAAGTTTCTAGAAACAGAATTATTAAGTGCACTATGGAGCAAACATTTAAATAAAAAAGCTGAATGAAGAGACTTAAAACCACCAAGCAAATTAGAAAACAGGAGGAGGAGGAAGAAGAGGAAGAGGAAGAGGAGGAGGAGGAGGAGGAGGAGGAGGAGGAGGAGGAGGAGCAGCAGCAGCAGCAGCCGCCACCGCCATCACCAGGACTTTAAAATAGTTTTTAAAAGGGGCCAGGCAGTGGTGGCGCACGCCTTTAATCCCAGCACTTGGGAGGCAGAGGCAGGCGGATTTCTGAGTTCGAGGCCAGCCTGGTCTACAGAGTGAGTTCCAGGACAGCCAGGGCTACACAGAGAAACCCTGTCTCGAAAAACAAACAAACAAAAAAACAACAACAAAAAGAATAGTTTAAAAAAAAAAACAACTTATTTTACTTGGGGGAGGAGTTGGCATGCATGTGTGGACATCTTTTGGGAGTTAGTTCTCTCCTTATACCATGTGGTTCCCAGAAACTGAACTCAGAGCTGTAGGCTTGCTTGCCAGCACTGAAGTACCTTTTACCCACTACCTCAATGTCATGGCCCTGATACAGAACTTTAAGAAATAAAAAGCAAACCAGGTATGGTGGCACACACATTTAATCTCAGCACTCTGGGAGGCAGGGAAGCAGATCTCTGAATTTAAGGCCAACCTTGGCTACAAAGTAAATTATAAAACAGACAGAACTACATTAAAAACAAACAAGCAAGCAAACAAGCTGTCTCAAGAGGGGTTGGGGAGGGAGTCAGAAGGAGAAGAGGTGGGGAAATTAACTAGACAAGAAGCACACACTTGTAACTCCAGCCCCCAGAAAGTAAAGTGAATGGAGGGATTGTAAGCCCAAGGCCAGCCTGAGTTACAGTGAGACCTGTCTCACAGAAATAGAAAGGGAAAGGAAAATAAAACTGTATTTGGAATTAAATGAAACAGACTAAATAAAATACTTCTATGAAAACTACTGACGGGAAGATAAATCTATTTATAACAAAGGTCAGCAGACTGCAACCTATAGGGCAACTTAGATCTGTCCTTTAGATCTGTCCTTCTACTTGTTTCTTCTGCTAGAGTGGGGAGCTTAGGTCAAGCCAAGGGCCTCACACATGCTCGGCATATGCTTTGCCCATCTTGTTTTTGTACAGCTTGTGAATCTTGTTCTTCAATGGGCTACAACTGTTGAGCCATGGAGATGAGGATAGGGTGACCCTTCATTCCTCTTTTCCTCTCCATTCTCTCCTACCTTTTGGGGCCCACTTAGCTACCACCTACAAGCTAGGCATTAAGAAGTAGCATTTTAGTTCAAGAATCCAACCAGGGAAAGGGGAGATGACTCAATGAGTAACTGTTTCACAAATCTAATAGCCTGAGTTCAATCCCTAGAACCTACAATGGACACAGAGAACCAACTCCCCACAACTGTCCTGTGACTTCCAAATGTGCACTGTGATACATGCCCACATTTCTGTGTATACACACACACAAGTGGTAATACAAAATAAAACATCCAAAAGCACCATGGAATCTAGAGGCTAGATAAGCACACTAGGAGAGCTGGGTCTCTATCAGACAGAGTAAAGTGGGTGCCCTTTACCACGCTCTCTAGCAGAACCCCTACCAGGTAGAACACTTCATCTTGAAACTGCCTTAGCAACTGAAGTGCCAGGATGACTGCAACAGCAGTGACGAGCCTTCTCTTCAGTCAGCTCCTACATAATATCCTTGGCTTTAGCCTTTTGGGTCTGTCTGTCTGTCCCTCTCTTCCTAATCCTGTGCCACCTCTTTTTTTGATACAATGCCTCACTGTAGATTAAGGCAGATCTCAAAAGTGGAAATTCTTTCAGAGTCTCTCAAGAGCTGGGGTTACAAGTGTGTTTAGCATTCTATAAAAGGTCTGCTAACTCATGGCCGAAAAGGTACTAGAGAAAAGGGAAAAAATATGTAAAAGTAGTTAGTCTAACAGAAGAGCTCTAAATTTAGAATCTGTTTTAAGAATAGAGAGAGCAAGTGGGTGGTGTTGGTACACACCAGCACTTGGGAAGCAGAGGCAGGTGAATCTCTGAGTTCAAGGCCAGTGTGGTCTACAGAGTGAGTTCCAGGACTACACAGTGAAACACACACACACACACACACACACACAGAGAGAGAGAGAGAGAGAGAGAGAGAGAGAGAGAGAGAGAGAGAGAGAGAGAGAGAGAGAGAGGCTGACTTAGCTGTGGAATGCCCTAGGTTCAAGTCCCAGTAGGACAGAGGGAACAGAAACAGACAAGGAGAGAAGATGTGATTTAGAAGATCATGGCAAAGAGCTTAGGCAGATGTAGGCCTTTCAACAGCAGCACAACAAAGCCAGAAGACAACAAACCCCAACAAGAGCTAAAACAGCTGTCAATCCGGAAACAATGATTCAGACACAACCAATCTATCTTCCAAAACAAGGATGAAATAAAGGTACTCTCAGATAAAGCAAAATATATGTCACCAAACTTGGGGTCACAATCTGTGCCTAAGAAGCTAGGCTCTATCCTCAAGAAACCAATTAAAATAGACAAATAGTAACAACCTGAAATTGAGATTTATTCAATGTGGCCAGATTGGGGAAGAGAGGCAAAGTATTTACCAACAGGACACAATATTATATACTTACAGAGGCAACCATTCCAGACTATTTGCAGTGCTGGGGAATGAACAAACAAGGAGGGCTTGTCATATCCTAGGCAAACTCTACCACCAAGCTTCTGGATAGCCCAAGGAAAACCACTCAAATGTCCTCTACACAGAGCAATGTAGAGCCTTATTTACCAAAAAGACTTTTACCAAATGAACTTTTTAGGAACAGGAAAGGATGTTGTATGTGGCAGGATCTAGAGTACAAGAACTGTGGGCAAAGAAATTAAAAATGCAAATATTAACAAATTAACACTAGTAATAACAACAAAACCTAACCTGTGGGATTAAAAGTAAAGCAGGATCAGCATATTGAGTAATCACATCTCGGAAGACAGTACTAAAGGGAGTTTATATGGCTTCAAACCAATTACTTTTTAAAAAGATGCTAAATACCTTCTAAATTAGTAGAGGTAAAAATAAAATTTTTTTCAATCACTTAGTAAAAGATGGAAAAGACAGGGCAGTAGGTAAGGGAGGGGAAACAGAAAAACCCTAACAACACTGGGCAACAGTTCCTGATAGATAAACAAAGGAGAACTGGCCAGGAAGTCAAAGCCAGCTTGAGCTAACACAATGAATTTTAAACCACCCTGAGCTATAGTGTGAGACTTCATGCCTCAAAAAAAAAAAAAAAAAAAAAAAGTTATGTAAGTTATAAAATAAATTAAAATGGCAAAAGTGCAAATACACCAATTATCAAAACAAATGCACTAAACTCAGCAAATTAGAAAAAAGCCCTAAATAGACTGAATAAAGCAGAATCAAGCCACATGCTATTTATGCGACCCACCAGCAATTTAAAAGCAAAGTGATTAAAAGGCCAAGAAAGAAATACACCGTTCACATGCTGGCAGAAATCGAGACCCGTAACACTAATTTCAGACAATGTAGACCTTAGGACAAAAGCTGTACTGTGTGTATAATATGGTGGCTGTGGATACAGCTCAGTTGCTAAGTGTGCTTGTCTGCCATGCACCAGCAGAAACACAAAAGCCAAGACACAGAGACTCATTTTTAAAAACTGTGAAGCCAGGCATGGTGACTCAGGCTTATAATTCCAGAAATTGGGAAGCTATCTGAGGCCAGCCTGAGCTACTTAATAAGTTAACGGCCAAATTGGACCAAAGTACAGAGTGTCTGAGAAGAATCACCAGGCCTTAGGTTGGATCAGGATCACAGCAGACTCTCTTCCTGGACACTTGGGAAAGAAAACTCAATCCTAAATTATTCAATGTGATGGTTTGAATGAGAATGGCTCCCATAGGCTCATATGTTTGAATACTTGGTCCCCTGTTGGTGGAACTGTCTGAAGAGATTAGAAGGTAAGGTCTTGTCAGAGGTGTGTCACTGGAGGAGGGCTCTGGAGTTTCAAAAATCCACACCACTGCCAGTGTCTCTCTTCCTCACAGTTATGTCTCAAGAAGTGAGCTCTCAGCTACCACTACAGCACTATACCCACCTGCCAGCCTACCACACTCTCCGACATGATGGGCACTGACTCCAACATCTGAAACTGTGAGCCCCAAATAAACTCATTCTTCTATCAGCTGCCCTGGCCATGGCATCTCTTCACAACAGAAAATAAACGAGACAAAAGTCTTTACGGAGTGGGGGCTGAGATGGCTCAGTGGTTAAGAGCATCTGTTTCTCTTACCAAGAACCCAAGCGGCTCACATCTTCCTTGTAACCCAGTCCCAAGGATTCCAACACTGTCCCTGGCCTGCACACATACATGCATATAAGCAGGCACACATTTAAAGCCCAAAACAAAACAATCTTCTGCATAGGACGCTCTTACCCAGGCCAAAGAGATAGCTTAGAATAAAGGTGTGTAAGCTAAGCCTGACAACCTGAGTTTGATCCCTGAAACATACGGTGGAGACCTAAGTCTCAAAAGTTGTCCTTTGGTTCTATACACACTCCCTGGCAGAGACCACACCCCAAATAAATAATTGTAATTAAAAGGGAAGGGGGACATTCTTACCCATGCCAACTGTCTTTAGATGCACACATGGTTTTCGGTTTGGGATCATCTGCTGCTGCTCTGACTGATGCTCTGACACTTGTGCCTTCTCCAACAGACAGAGAGATGATGGACCTGAGGACAAGAACAAAGTTTACTGTGATAGAAAAGCTGCATCACGAGGACAACTTTCTACCCTCACTAACCCTAATACAATTCTGAATGACACCTTTCTTTCTAGTTTACACTTCTCAAAATTTAACTTTGAGCTGGACATGGTGGCACACATCTTTAATCCCAGCACTCAGGAGGCTGAGGCAGGTGGATCTCCAAATTAAAGGGCACCCTGGTCTACAATGAGATCTCCAGTAGAGAAACAAAGAGGAACAGAAAAACCACGTTTGGATGACTGTAAGCGACACTAAGGTAAATGTCAGTGTACGTATGGTATGGTGTGTGCTTGTAATCACAGAGCTGGGTAGGGAAACAGGGACACAGAGAAATTCTATCTCAAAAAAAAAACAATCAATAAATAAATAAATAAGAAAATAAATAGAAAAATTTAGCTTTTAATGTAAAATTTTCCCCAAAACCAAACTGGAAAGATCCCTAAAAACCCATAGTTGCAAGATCATAAGTCAGAGAATGATCTGTACGTGTAACCAGCAGTGGGCTATAAATAGATTTTCAGGCTGTTTATCTGGGGCAGATCAAGCCTTCTATGTTCAGGGAGAATGCTAATGACACTGATGTTCTTTCACCTACAAAACCACAGATATAGGAACTAAGTTCAAGAGCCTACCATTAAGAGTCAATTCAACTAGCAAAGGATGACACTTTTGAGTATTTTACAACTTTTAGAAAGATTTTCTTTCTTTTGCAACTAGTAAATCTGAAATGTTACCCAGTTAAATCTTTACTTTAAAAGTATACAAAAGTACTATGGGTTCCCAGTGAACAATGTTTTTTAAAAATGTAAACAAGAACCATCTATATCAAGACATAAGCATTTTGATATAAGTCCTTCCAAAATACACATTAACACAAGAACATGAGTTTGAACTCAGAATTAACATTAAAAAGCCAAGTGTAGTGGTGTGTACTTTGTAAATCACAGAGCTGACTGGGGGAAAGACAGGATCCAGGGACTCACTGGCCAGCCAGCATAGTGTACTTGGCAAGCTCCAGGCTAGTAAGACAGTTTGTCTCTAAAAACAAACAAAAAACAGATGGATAGCACTCATGGAATAGCATTCCATACACACACACACACACAACACACACAGTTAAGTACGGTAGTGTCTGATGTAATTAGCATGTATTTCTAGATGCAGTGGCAGAAGGATTAAAGGAAGTTAAGTCAAGCCTGGGCTACATACACAGAAAGGTGCAGGTCAGCCTGGGCTACCTAGTAAGACCCTGTCCTAACCTCCTAACCTCATCCCTAAAAAGTATAAGCACGAAGAACTTTTAATAACATGAGAGCATGTCTGAATTATCCTGAGACACTATGGTAAATGTCAGTGTACGGCATGATCTAAAACACTATGACCACAATCCCAGCACTCAGGAGGCTGAGGAGGATCACAAGCCCGGTATCAGCCTGGCTAAACAGACAGACCTTGTCCATGTCTCAGAAAAACAACAAATAAATAAAACACTATATACAGCATTACATATAAAGGAACTAGAGATTAAATTATGACTCTTACTTCTTATCCTTTCATTTTTTTCTAAAATATTTTATAGCCAAATTAAAAGGTTTATTCATTTATAACAAATACGAAGACATTTGTTCTGATAAGACAAATACCACTGAAAATCAAAACCTGTTGAACAGGATCATGCTAAGTTCCTGGTAAAGCTTAATGAGTCAGTCCTCGGCAGTCCCATCAGTGGGGCATATGACAGCAGTAGGAAACAGAAACACACGCTGCACAGACTCTCCAAGTCTTATCCTGCTGAGTCACACTAATTACTCACTCCTTCTCAAATATTCTCTACTGTTCCTGCTATAATTCTAATAAAGGCATATCACATGCTACAAGTATGTAATTTCTTTAAAAGGTATATTTTGATATTTATTATTTCTATTTGTGAATGAGTATGTGCTTTTAAGTACAACTCTCAGTGGCAGCCAGAGGCACGGGATCTCCTTGGAGCTGCAGATACAAATAGCTAAAGACACAGGTGCTAGGAACTAAACTTTGGTACGTGTTCTTCACCACTGAGTCCTGTCTCCAGCACCAATGTGTAATCTACAACCATAAACTGCATGGATATTTTACATGGCATTTTATAATGGTCTAAATAACTTGTAGTGCCATCAATAGCTTAATTTTATTTTTAGCTTAATTTTACATTCTAATTTCTTTTCTTTGTGAAGCAGGGTCTATTTTATGTAACCCTAGCTGTCCTGGAACTCCCTATGTAGATCAGACTGGTCTCATAACACAGAGATCTATCTGCTTCCTGAGTACTGGGATTAAAATTGTATGCCACAATACAGAGCTTATAGTTCAATTTCTTAAAACATCAAGAAGTGTGCATGTGAAGTTACTCATATAGGTTTATATACTAGAGGATTTATATGCATGTATGTGTATATTTCTAGAGTTTTTTAAAATTTAAAAGTCGCTTATACACCAAAAATCACAAATATACTAAAACCACAATCTAGAGTTATGTTCTTCCACTTCATTTCCTTTTCTCAAAAGGTTTATCATGGGTTAGGAGATACAGCGCAGTGCAGCAGCACAACACTTAGTTACATGACCAAGATCACCAGTTCCATCCACAGGACAGAGTACCTCCATCAAAAATAAAACAGACAACAGCAACAATAAAGACTTGAGAATGGTGGTACATGGATACAATGCCAGCATTCAGAAGACTGAGAAGGATGCTGATTAGGAGACCAGAAGACCTTGTCTCAAAAGCCCAAAACAAAAGAGTATATCTAAGTACTGATATGGCAAGAAACGTGCTGGAAAATCACTGGGAAAATGATACTTTTCTAAAGTACTATGGAAGCAAACTTGAGCATCTTAGCATCCACTGAGCAGATCATATTAGCATAAATACTCTAGGGTAAGCCAATAACAAACAGTACTAGTCATAGGAAGGCAGCTATTAGCATCTATTTGGTTTTTAGTTTGTAAAATATTTCCATGCTGTCTGCAATGGACCACATGAAAGAATGGCTAACAGGTTCTGGAGCAAGACACTCTAGATTCAAACTCCAACTGTAACTTCTACCAGTAGAAAATGACCTTATTTTGTGAGTAGCCTCTAAACTAAGACGACAGCAGTGTCTGTCTTCTAAGATAGAAAGTAGAGAGGGTTAAATGTGTTCCGAGTTCTTTCTACTCCGGACAGGAGTGAAATACTGGTGTCTAGGACTATTACTACTCTATTACTACTATAATACTCAACTTTAGCTTTCAGTGTTCAGTTTGCACTCATTTAAAAAAAAAAAAAAAAAAAGCCGGGCGGTGGTGGCGCACGCCTTTAATCCCAGCACTTGGGAGGCAGAGGCAGGCAGATTTCTGAGTTCGAGGCCAGCCTGGTCTACAGAGTGAGTTCCAGGACAGCCAGGGCTACACAGAGAAACCCTGCCTAGAAAAACCAAAAAATCATATTCATTAAGACGAGATTTCATCTGTCTTAGGGCCAGAGAACTACCATAAGAGATCTACCCACACACAACATTTTTAAAGAGTGAAATAATACTTAAGACAGCAGCTGGTCTGCAGATGCTCCAATTAGTTTGGCGAAAAACTCTAAGACTATTAATCTTGGTGACAGACTCCTACTGAATACAGGTTTCCACAGACAGATCTAACAATTAAGAGACTGTGAAATCGAGAATGTCTTCATAGACCTTTAGTGGGCCAATTCATTTTTAGTAAAAAACAAAAAATACTGTGATTCCCTTGAGGTATATGAGAAGTCCCTGGTGAGCTACTACTTGATTTAACATTTAAATATTTAACATTAAAAAGGGAAAGAAGGACCTCCTGAGAGTTAAGGAAAACCAAAGCATTCATCCTTAGAGTAAAATGAACTGCAGTTTTTCAAATATTTACACAGAATATAGAAGAGACAAGATATTACTATTTACATACCCTAGGATGAACAAAGAAGTGATAAGAGTAACATTTTAAACAAAAAGACTGTTTAAATCCAGTAAATAAATAATCCTAAGTTACATATTACATGTTCAAATTACCCTGATGCGTCCACTCTTAACTTCTTGAAGGCAGTTTGCAGGCTTTCCTCCTCTCCATCCTTGGCTTCAGATTTCATTGTGAAGGTTTCTGTACTCCTATTGATGTTCCCTCCCGTTAATACTAAAAAGGAGATAAGAAAAATGAAAATCAGTGGGATCAAGAGTATATTTCCTTACACAATTACTGTTAGGAGAGAAACATCTTTTTATTTCTAAGCAGCAGGTTATATAACCAAACTATAGAGCTTATCATGCGCACACACACACACACACACACACACACACACACACACACACACGGACGCTTATAGTGAAGGAATTTGTTGATGACTTATAGTCTGTAGTCCAACCTCCAACAATGGTCAGCAGCAGCTATGAATGAAGTCTAAGGATCCAGCAGTTGCTCAGTCCACAAGGCAAACAGGCAAGAAGAGAGAATCTTTTTTTTCTTTTAATGTCCTCATATAGGTCTCCAGCAGAAGATGTGGCCCAGATTAAAAGAGTGTACTACCACGCCTCGATTTGGGACTTGTTTTGTCCCAGATGACCTTGAACTCAGTCTTAGTCTCCAGAGATTTATAGCCACTATATCTCAAGATCCATGCCAAGATCCAGGTCAGAAACTTGTATTTCCCAGCCTCAAGATCAGGATCACAGATGTGCCTTCCAATTTTGGGTTGTAGTTCATTCTAGACACACAAACCAACAGTATTCAAACCACCTAAAAGGTTAATGCTTTAAACTCTTATTAGCTTTGGAAACAAAATCTAAGAACTATGTTTCAGACTATTAAATGAGGGGAGAAGCTGGGCAGTGGTGGCACACGCCTTTAATCCCGGCACTTGGGAGGCAGAGGCAGGTGGATTTCTGGCCAGCCTGGTCTACAGAGTAAGTTTCAGGACAGCCAGGGCTACACAGAGAAACCCTGTCTCGAAAAAAACCAAAAATAAATAAATAAATAAATAAAATAAAGTAAAATAAAATAAAATGAGGGGAGAAAAGCTTCCTGATTGCACATGTCTAGAAATCTATGGACAAAATTACCATCAGAGAGACAAGAGAAAGCTCAAACTGCAACACTCTGATTAATTAAAATGCTGGAGAGTATCTTTCTAGTCTGATCCTAACAATTCTAAGTATGATTTTATGACACCACATCATTGTACAAAGCAATCTTAACCAATATATCAGCATACATGAAGAACCGTATGCTGCTGTTGTTAAAACAAGAATAAAGACTTCAGTCATCACTGGTTACTGTATTCTCTTAGTCCTCTGACCTTAAACTTTATGAGGTGTTTGTAAACTTTGGGTACTGTAGTCATTACACAAGAAGCAATGACACCTATGTTCAAAGTTAGGTAAAGAACAAGGCAGAACTTCTCTTTAGTTAGATGTAGAAAAGAAACTCCATGTGCCCTCCTCTCAACCAACTAGTTTGACTACTCAAAGTCTCAATTTCTGCTACTCTGATTTTCCATTTAAACAAGGGAAGGAGATAAAAGATCATCAACTCAAGCAGATAGCAAATAAATTCTCAAATCTAATCTTCAAATTACCAGAGTACTAAATCTTGAACAGATAAACATGTCAGTATCCAACAAGGGAGAGGGAGGAGGAAAAAAAACTAAAAATCAACATTTTTTTAAGCCAAGGATATACTTTACCTTTATATCTAACCTGGTACCACTAGCCCCCTACCCCACCCCCCCACCCCCAGGCACTCTCAGAGAGAGCAGTGCCTCCCTATGGACCTTTAGGTACTGATTCTAGATCAGCTTATTTCTCAGAAGAGAGTTATATGTTATTATGAGACCTCTAATATTCCAAAGTCAAGATGTCACAATGTTTGACATTTGTGTGCATGTTCAGCCTCAAAAGAACTTAGCTAGTTTTCACTTCAATATCAGAAAACAACAAACCCACTTCCCCAAATATGTGGTTTATTTAACCAGGTCACAAACACAAGGAAACCTCATCCACATGACTTCAAATTTCACTGGTCTCTAATTCTTCACAGGAGGAGGATTCCTCCAAATACACAATATTCTATATACTAAGCAGAGGTATGTTCTGGTTTGTCTGGAGCGCCACACATCTACAAAGGTCTATCACAGGTAAAGAATTTCTTTTTGCTACCACAACTCCATGAAAGCTGGATTTGTAAAGACTGATGACTGGCTCCAAGACTAAGGGTGCATGGCTAAGGCTGCCCACCTGAGCTTGTTTCCTAGAGCTTGAGTAACAGAAGGAAACAACTCCCCAATTAGCACTCTGCCCTTCATAGGAAACACTCACATACACATAATAGAAGTAAAAAAAAAATTAATAGTGTGGTTTATAGTTAGTTCCCTCAATCTGATTTCTGGCAATCAATCAATATTTTTAAAGTACACACCAGGCCACATGTACACTGGTAAATACCACAGGCAGAAATCCATTCCTTTCACAGGTACACTTCTAGGACTCCTAGCACTACCTCGTATGCCACAACAGAGGCTGAACTGAATACAGGGGTCCTGGGAACCCATTTCAGTAGGGATGGCTTCTCACTCCTACCCTCCAGGACTCACACTTAGCTAAGAAGCTGCCAAGCTAAGCCTCACAACTTCTAATTACACAGTGCTGACTTAATAGTATGGCAGATGACCACCCTAGATGGTAATACAAACTTAGCATTCTTATTGAGACACTAACAAGATATATCATTAAAAACCCCAACAGCCCAAAATAAAAATCTGGCTACAGACCAAAAACTTTGAGAATAAAGTATCACCTAACTTGTTTTCAGACTTCCACCATTGTGGCTGTTCATGTTTTTCTCCAGTTACTTTAACCCAGAGCAAAGGTTAATAACCTCAGGGGCTAGATCAGAGCATGCTAGTAATTACAAAAGGCTTATTACGCTCCCCCTTGTTCCTAGCTTCCCATTCTGGAAGCTTCAGCTCAACAGCTCTATACAACAGGTGACTGGATTGCCTATCTTCACTTACATTACATTGTGAGAGATTCTGCTATTACCCTTTCACTGCTCTTACTTCCAAAGAATGCCCGAAGAGCTCAGACTTGCAAAAAGCTTTTAAGAAGTTACTTTGCGCGGTTTTAAATCAAATCACATCCCGGTTTCTTTCCGCAAACACCGTGTGCTGAGTCTTGTTTACACTTCTGAAGTTTTAACTTAGCTCTCCTCCTTAAGTTTCAAGTCGAACTCCTCAGTTTCAGAAGACTGACATGAGATCTGCACGCGTCCTCACAAAGTTAAAGCCAAGAAATTTCCCCAGACATCTAGGAAGTACAGAGCCTCGAGAAAACAAAACAAAAAAACCCAATCCAGTCCAGCAACCCTCCAGAACAACCCCGATAGAATCAATCTGTCCCCAGGACAAAAACATATCCACACCTCTCTGGGCACACCCACTCAATCCCTCAAATCACAGGACAACAGGCAAGGCAACACGTTCATTCCTTTCTGTCTATCACAGTTAAGCGGAGTCGTCGGGGAAAGGTCAGAACCCGGGGACACCCAAGCGGGGAGCAGTCTCTACTTTTACCCTGCCCGCTCCGGTCAACCACGGACTCGGAGAGGAGGCTGTAGTGTTGCTGCGTCGCAGAGAACGCAGGAGGCAAGCGGCGGGAAGTGTGGCTCCCAGGGCGGGAAAAGGCAAAGGGCGGCAAGGAGAGCGAAAGGGGAAGCTGCGACCGGCGCGGCCCGGGCACCGCGGGAACGCAGGAAGGCGGGAAGCGAAGGCCGCGCAGCTTCGTACTCCAGGCCGTGGCAGCCGAGGGCCAGGCCGGGCCAGACAGTTGGCGCAGGGAGACGCGGCGACCGGACGACAGGGCCGGACTCCGCCTCCGGCGGGTGGGAGGCCTGGCGGACGCGACGTCCCGTCAGACCACTCACCTCCTCGCAGCTGGGGCGCTCCCGGCAATCCGGCCCCGTCCGCTCCGAGCGTCACTCCGCGACCGCCGCGCCTGACTGACCCGGATCCAAACCCCGCAGATAGGGTGGCCCGCGCCTCCAGAGTCGTACTGCGCCTGCGCAACCTAGGCTCGCGCCCCGCCTACCGCTCACGCTCCTCCCACCTCGGTGACTCGGCAGCTCGGCCAGCGGCAACTGCGCAGGCGCGCGGCGGCAGCCCCGCCTCTCGAAGGCCCAGCTCCAACCCCTCTCCGAAGCACGTGCGTCTTAAGTCATTTCCTGTTATTCTTTTCGCTCCCTCCGCCCCCTGGCTTGGGTTCGCTCCCGTCAGGCTTTTGGGCGTGCCTACTTCCTCTTCTCTGTCACGTGAGTCGGCGGCTTGACTGGCTGCTAAAGAGCCACCGCTGCTCGCTTGGCGTAGTCTGGTTCCTTCTTGTTCTCTTGAAGTCCCCAAGCCAACCGGATTCGGTGGGCTGCAGGAGTGTTTGCGCCAGCCGATGCCTCCGGGAATGCTCGGCGGAGTTTCCTACATGCGACCAAGGGCGCTTCCACTCGGTACTCAACCCTCACTGTGGGTCCTGTCTTTGGGTCCGCAGAGAAGCCAAGAAGGTACTACTAATTGGACGAGGCCCAGGCGGTGGATGCTGCCCGGAATTGGAATGGAAATTATTTAAGTTTTATGGTTTTGGTTTTTTAAAACCAGGATCTCATTTGTTAGCCCAGCCTGAAATTCACCTTGATTACCTCTGCCTCAGGCTCCGGTGCCCTCAGTTTTGACGTATCTCTTGATAACTGGAAGCAACTGTTTGCCTCCTGAGCTTCGGTTACTTCGTCTGGAAATTAAACGGTTTCAGCGAAGGCATTTTGTTTTTGTTTTTCCAAGGATGGTTTGAGAGCATTAAGTGGGAATACAGGGAAATGCACGTACATATTAAATTCTGCAAGAAGAAGGTATTAAGCAATTTACTTGTCTCTGGTTTTTAGTGATCTGACAGTTGCCCATCTGGCAAGGGTGAGCTGTGAAAGACCTCCACCTACCGCCATTGTCAGGACCTGTTCTGTCTTGGGTGCTTTCCCGTCGCCTGCCACTCTGAAGTTCCACTTTTCAAATCCTTGTGTGGAAAATCGACTTTCCTCAATAGAGTTGGTTCTGGCAACTATACCCTAGAGTGGGTTTTCCCCTGAATCCAAACTGGCCTCTTCTAGAAGTGGCTGCTAGAGAGGATAGCCGTGTCCAGCTTAACTTAGAGTCCTCTAAGTTAGTCCTCTAAGACAGCCCTCTCCTCTCCCCCACGACCACCATCCAGACGGCTGGCTTGGGTTTTTTTGTTTGTTTTTTATTTTTTTTCCTTTTTTTCTTTTTTTCTTTTTTTTTTTTTTAGCCTGATCCTGCTTTATGATGTGAAAGCCTTTTGCATTCGATGGGAACTTCATTGGATTTTGAATTTTGGTATTTTTCCAAGCTAAAATATGCCCTGTGATTGGGGATGCTGGCCATCAGAAGAGGCTGCACCTCCCTTTCAGCCACGGGATCACAAGGGCAAACTGTTATTCCTCAACAAGTGCTCTGTGTGGCTGAGCTCTCGTGCTCGGCGCTTGACTTGTATTCCGTGTATTCTGGACTTAAGATGTTTCCACTTGTGATCTGCTGAGTAGGGTGTGACCCTTTCGTAAGTTAAGGACCATCTGTATGGGGTTGTTAAACATAAAGCTTGTGATGGTTCCTGAATAAAACCTTCAAATTCTCTCTGGACAGTAACTGGCCCACAGTGGAAAAAAAAACCCTCTTGTAACTCACTGATTACGGTTACTAACAATTGTAACCGACGCTGCTAACAGTAATAACTCTGTACTGTCTTTTCCTTTTTTTGTTTTGTTTTGTTTTGTTTTTCGAGACAGGGTTTCTCTGTGTAGCCCTGGCTGTCCTGGAACTCACTCTGTAGACCAGGCTGGCCTCGAACTCAGAAATCCGCCTGTCTCTGCCTCCCAAGTGCTGGGATTAAAGGCGTGCGCCACCACTGCCTGGTGGTACTGTCTTTTCAAATGTAATAGTCTTGTGAATTTTACACATTCTACAGATAGAGACTGTCTTAGGGTTTTACTGCTGTAAACAAACACCACGACCAATGCAAGTCTTATAAAGGACAACATTTAATTGGGGCTGGCTTACTGGTTCAGTGATTCAGTCCAGGATCATCAAGGCAGGAACATGGCAGCATTCAGACAGGCATGGCACAGGAGAAGCTGAGAGATGGAAGACTGACTTCCAGGCAGCTAGCGGGAGGGTCTTAAGACCATGCCCACAGTGACACACCTACTCCAACAAGGCCACACCCCCTAATAGGGTCACTCCCCTGGGCCAAGCATATACAAACCATCACAAGGATGACTGGGATTCAGGAGATAACTAACTTAGTAGCTTCATTTGTCCTGTGTCATATAGTGCTAGTAAGTTAGGTTAGGAAGATAGCTCAGTGAGTAAAGGTCATATCCCTAAGCCTGGTCCCTTGAACCCATGTAAGGTGAAAGGTGAGAACCAACTCCATAACATTGTGGCCTTTCTTAACATCTGTGCCCACACATACACACATCGGTAACACATACAAACAGTAAATAAAATATTCTTTTTATTCTAGAATGTCTTTACAGACTTGTTCATTCACAGCTGCTCTCCTCGACATCTCCTGGGAAATAATAAGGGAAAAGTTTCTCCCTCAGATGTTGCCAGCTGACTTGCATCTAGACCAAATATGTGTTGGGCTTTTTGTTTGTTTGTTTTTGTTTTTTTGAGACAGGGTTTCTCTGTGTAGCCCTGGCTATCTTGGAACTCACTCTGTAGACCAGGCTAGCCTCGAACTCTCGAAGCCTGCCTCTGCCTCCCAAGTGCTGGGATTAAAAGCGTGTGCCACCACCACCCAGCTGGCTTTTTTTTTTTAAGAATTATTTATTTTATGTGTATGCATACACTGTCACTGTCTTCAGACACACCAGAGGAGGGCATCAGATCCCATTACAGATTGCTGTGTGCCACCATATGGAATTAAACTCAGGACCTCTGGAAGAGCAGTCAGTGCTCTTAACTGCTGAGCTGTCTCTCCAGCTGCAAATATGTGTTTTTGAGCTCCCATTTCAAAGCATTGCTTGGTAAAAATCCCTGCAGATCCCCAGATTATCTCTAGGTCACTAAGGAGTTCCTAGCGCAGAGCACAGTCCTTGAGGGTTAGTGGATGTTCACTACCATCCTGACAACCTCCTGATTTACCTTACCTCCACCTAGGATGACAGACATTAAGTACTAAAAAGTTAAAGCATCTGTTTGTGTTAGCACATCTCCACAAAGTTAGGCACTTTCTGAAAAAGTGACTTCATACCCAAGGGGTACCTGGAAAGGAAGGAGGAATCTGGCTCCACCCTCCCTCCTGACCTTACTGTTCCCTGTCCGACACTTGATCCACATCTGACTGCCAGAACACCACACTGTCAGCTTGACGCTGACTGCCCAGGTCTGGGACTTGGTTCCAGCTATTCTCTCCTTGTGTGGCCTTTACCAGACATTTCCCTCAGATCCTCCCAGATTTGCTATGTCCTCTCCTAGAATATCGTTTCCCCACAGCTCAGCTCTTCATTCAGGTCTCTGCTCATACTCTTTCCCCAGGGGAGTCTCCATGACTACTCCAGTAGTCTTCACTCCCAATTTCTTTTTTGCTGTATAATTTCTCCTTAAAAATCCTCTGTCACCTTTCAACATACTTTTACTATAGAAATTCACTATTACATAAATGGAAGCTACCCTGAGGACAGATTCGGTCTCCTCATCACTAAGTACACACTTCTCCACATTTTTTTTTCTTTCTTAATTGCACCTCCAATAAATGGTAAATCTTTAAAATGGCATCTTGGGCTGGGGAGATAGCTCAGTGGTGGGGTACCTGTCCATCATAGACAACGTCCTGAGTTAACTGATGCCAAAAATAAAAGGGGGAAGAGATTTTTGTTTTGTTTTGCTTTGTTTTGTTTTCGAGACAGGGTTTCTCTGTGTAGCTCTGGCTGTCCTGGAACTCACTCTGTAGACCAGGCTAGCCTTGAACTCTCGAACTCAGAAATCCGCCTGCCTCTGCCTCCCAAGTGCTGGGATTAAAGGTGTGCACCACCACTGCCCGGCGGGAAGAGATATCTTAGAGCTGAAAATAAGGTGTATCCCCAGGGCCTAAAGTCTTGTGATACACAATCCTCACCTTCTGTAATTACCCCTCAAAGGAAAGTGTTGAAAGTTCACTGTGACAATTTAAATATCTTTAATCTTCACAATTATCTAAAAATGTTTCCTGTTGCCACAGTTGGGAGGTAGGGCGTAGTAATCTTTCGGGAAGACTGGGAGAGCAAAGAGCTGTGTTCGGTTTGCATAGCATGGCAGGATGCCTCTTCTCAGCTATTCCTCCCACAGACCTCACTGATCACCAAGTTGCTTCCCCAGTGCTGTGCAAAAGCCCTTGAGAAGTGACTTCGTGGGCTGGAGAGATGGCTCAGTGGTTAGGAGCATTGACTACACTTCTAGAGGTCCTGAGTTCAATTTCCAACAACCACATGGTGGCTCACAACCATCTAATGGGATCAGAAGCCCTCTCCTGGTGTGTCTAAAGAGAGGACAGTATACTCACATACCTAAAATAAATCCTTAAAGAAAGACTCCGCAGAGTGCTTTTGAGCCAGAAACACAACACAGTACCCAGTAGGTAGGTACCCAGCCTACTTTGGCAGTGCCTAGGAGAGAGATTCTGAAATTGAAAAGGCAGGCTTGCCTGCACAAAAGGAGGAGCAAGATGAGATCAGCTGTGAGTGAAGCCGGTCCAGTGTAAGTGAGAGGATCGTGTTAAAGAGCCTGGACATTGTCCAGAACATCAGGAATTATTTTCAATAATTTTCATGATGGCAGTGTGCCAGCAAGTACCTGAGAATGCAGGTAAGAAGGTGATGAGTCTAGGAGAAATGTTAAGGAAGGGCCACAAGATGGAGATGGTTCTGGAAAGACTAGACTCGAGGTGCTGGACACAGACCTAGTTCACTAAGAGAGGGAATCCAGGAAGATTAGGTTTGGGAAATGGGGCATTGGCTTGGGCCATAAAGAATTGGAGCTCAAGGTGAAAGCAAAACTCAGCTAATAAAGGATCCACTCTATCTATTACTCAGTGAGTATCGGGTATTTAGAACACCAGTCAAGATATATGGAATCAGTCCTTTTGATCTGGGCATCCTGACAAAGACTTTTGGACCATGGCCTTCACACCTTGCCCTGAATGGGTGTGACCCTACAGGGGTACAGTCTTCAGCCTCTGCCTGTCACCTGCCAGCTCTAGGCCCTTCCTCAGCCCCTGTGAAACTTCACTTGGGTTCAGTGGTGGACCTGCCAGTACTTTCTAGCCTCTTACCCAGTGTCTTGGTTGGATTTCTATCCTGTGACAAAATCACCATGATCAAAACCAACTTAAGGAAGAAGGGGTTTATCTGGCTTATGAATCCTAGGCCACTGTCACTGAGAGAAGTAAAAAATCAGATCAGGAGGCAGGAACTGAGACCATGGAGGAAGACTGCTCATAAGGTTGATCCTTCTGGCTTTGCAGTTTAGTTTCTTATACAGCACAGGCCCACTTGTTCAGACAGTGGCCTAAGCTCTCCCCCACCAATCATCAATCAAGAAAATTACCCTCAGGCTTGCCTATAAGCAATCTGATGGAGGCATTTTCTCAGCTGAGGTTCCTCTTCCCAGTTAACTCTAACTTACGTCAAATTGACAAAAAAGCTAACTGGGATACCCAGACATCTTCATCAGCTGTGTGCTGAGTCTGGATGGCAAGCAGCGCCTGCTACATTTTCTCCTGCCATCTGCTCCTACCTGTGTGGTTTAGGTACCCTTGTACTGGCACTTCATGGTCACTTCTTCAGAGCAGGACTCACATCTTGTGGCTGTCCCTGTCCCCATCCCCCACCCCCCCCAACCTGTATCCTGCACAGCCTTGGCACAGTACTGAACGAGTGAGCTAGCTAACGGAGCTCTCCCATTGGTCATCTCAGCAAAGACTTCCAGTTGCTTAGTGGCCGTTTAGAACCACAACTAACGACAGCTGATCCCATCAGCCTTGGATCTGAGCACTGGGCTTTACACCACAGGCTCTCCTTTGGGGGAATAAGAAAGGAAGGGGTAGGTAGGAATTGGCTGTTCTTTATGCTCTCTCTGTAGGTCTCAAGGCTGTCATACCCTTATTGAGGCAGTTGCTTTCCTCAAACGGGGAACAGAATAGAGAGGGAAAGGGCTGCCACAGTGGTGTATTATGAATACACCTGCTCGCCTCTCCTCGTTCTTGGTAAACTGGCCACCGCCCAAGCTCCTGAATTCTGTTTAATAATCCTCACCAGGAGTGAGAAAGTTTCCTAGTAGCTATTTCTGGTCAGCAGAGGGCGTGGGATAGCAGCTTCTCTTTAAAGCTTTTAAAGCTTGAAAGACCCCAGAGGAGTGACCAGCTGGCCTCTGTCATTCGAATTTTACAGTTTCAATTGTGCGATGACATCAGGAAGGCTTGAGTGGACAATGGGATCCAGATGTAAAGCTGATGGAAAAGGTTTATGGTAAGGCCAGGGACTACTGAGAAGCATCTGGAGTTCCTCACACATCATTGCTTGATCTGACACTGGTTATAGGAATGTGTTCAACCTGTAAAGATACACGAAGATTCATATATATATATATATATACATATATATATATATATATGAACGTCTCTGAATGTCTCTGCATTATTTAAACCAAATTCAGTCTCAGAATCTAAAAATTACAAAATAAGTAACGACATCCACAAACCTCAAGGCCAGCAAGATGGGTCGGTAAATAAAGGCGCTGCCACCAAGCCTGACAACCCTGGGACCCACCTAGTGGGAGAGAACAGACTCCTGAAAGTTGTTTTCTGACCTCCGGTGTGTACCATGGCATACATTTACACACACACACAACGTAATAAAAATAAACCTCTATGCAATGATACCACTATAGCTGTTGACGTTGACAGGGTCATGAGACCCTTGAGCTAACCACAAGGCTCAGCTGAGAGCTTCTGCAGCCACAGAGGAGAGCACGAGTAAGAGACACAGTAGAGCACAGAAAAGGTTACAGATGGCTCTGAAGCATATAAAAAGATGTTCACCTCAGATGAGAAGATGCTCAACTTCAATCTGTTTTTGAGATTATAATAGTATTGTATCACTTCTCACTTCCCTCTCCACCCTCCAAACCTTCCCATATACCCTTTCCTTGCTCTCTTTGTTGATTTTATATGTGTGTGTGTATACATGAAAATATAATACCTGGATGTTTCATATATATATATATCAGTCTGTATCATGATACTTCTATGTATGTTTTCAGAGTTAGCCATTGGAATTGTATAACCAATCAGTGTTCTCTAAGGAAGACAGTTTTTCTTCCCACTTTTAGCATTCCGTAGCTGCCTGTAGTTTGTTAGTTTGTTGTGGGTATTGTTTTGTTTTTCTCTGTGTAGCCCTGGCTGCCCTCTGAGTGCTGGGATTAAAGGTATTCACTCGCCGCCGCCACCACCCAGCTGTGTAGGCTTGAGGTCTCCTGAGCTTCCCCTGACCTGCTCTGGCATGTCTATTGTTCGTATAGATTGTCTTTGTTCTGCTAACATTTAGGCAGTCATGTAAAGACTATGGGTGTAGCTTTTGACTTTACTAGGAGACAGAGAAACCCCTGATCGTTTGGCTCTTACACTCTTTCTGCCCAGTCTTCCACATGATCCCTGAGCCTTAGGTGCAGGAGTTGTTTTGTAGATGGATCCTTTGGGACTGGGCCCCACAGCTCTGCATTTTGATTGTTTATGGTTTTTACTGTTGGTCTTGGTGCTTTGCAAAGAGAAGACTTCTTGAGGAGTGAAGACTACACTTGCTTTGAGTATAAGGACAAACATCTAGAGTGAAATGAGGGACTGTGCTGGTTTAGCAAAGTGCTGGCTGTAGGTTCTTCTCCAGGCTTCAGTCTTTCAGAGATAAGTGTTTATTACCAGTGTGGCTGAGGACCATTTTCAACCCATTAGATGACAGAGTCTCATAGTTTGATGGTCTCCATCCTATCAGGCGGAGATGGAGAAGTGGGTGCAGAATGGTAGCAGGTCTATTCATGCATTGCTGGTCAAATTCTGAAGTGAACAGCCCTGGTGATTTGGTAAAATAAAACTAAAAGTCTAGCTATCTACACAACATCTAATCATTCTGGTTGTTGGGGGAAAGGTAGCACATGTAAGGTTTGCCTGTCTGCTCAGAGTGAGTGGGTGGAGACCTTGCTCTGTGTCTATTTCCTATGTCTGCCTCCAGTTCTGTCTGACACCAGCCCTGTCCTAGTAACCCTTGAGCACCTACATTTCACACTTTTGGAAACACTGTTTTCTGTCTGTCATGTCTAATTGTTTTGTTTTGGTTTTGACTTGCCAATATTGTTTCAGTTTTAGTTTTTGTTTGTTTGTTTGTTTTTTGGGTTGTTTTTGTTGTTGTTGTTTTGTTTTTTGAGACAGAGTTTCTCTGTATAGCCCTGGCTATCCTGGAACTCACTCTGTAGACCAGGCTGGCCTCGTTGAACTCAGAAATCCGCCTGCCTCTGCCTCCCAAGTGCCACCCCTGCCCGGCCAGTCTTAGTCTTAATTGGCTTTTTTGCAGTTCTAAAATCGGGCAGCAGTCCAGACCAAAAAGGGTTCAGAACACCCCACTCCACCACATGGGCGGGTTATATTTATAGACAGAGAATTTCTCTCCTCTTTTAAAACTCCAAAACAAAATGAAGAACCATCAAGACCAAAACTCACAAAATCCCTTCTATCTAGGTTCCTTCTGAAGCAACTGTCCTTTTTCCTTTCAGAACTTTAGTCAGCATCTTTACTTACAATCTATCTATCCATCTATTATCTATCTATCTATCTATATCATCTATCTCCATCCATCCATCCTATCTCTATTCTATCTATCTATCTATCTATCTATCTATCTATCTATCTATCTATCTATCATCTCTTCCTGAATAACCTCTTTGTGTTACTGAGTCCAGTAGCCATGGCTGAAGTCCAGGCACTGTGTCTGGCACTGGACACTGACTACTTTTGGTAGAGACTAAAGAAGTAATACAAATAATACAAAGTAATACAAATAACACAAAGTAATACAAATAATACAAAGTAATACAAAAATACAAAAATAATACAAAGTAATACAAATAAGAAATGAAGCATTGAATTGATCCTTTGAAAAGATAAATAAGAACTAACTTTTAGCCAACTAATCAAAAGAGAAGACCCAAATAAAAATTCCAGACTAGGGGCTGGGGAAATGATTCTGGGGTTAAGAGCACTTCCTGTTCTTCCAGAGGGTTCAAGTTCAATTCTTGGTACCCATGTTGGGCATGTCACAGTAGCCTGTAACTCTAGCCCTAGAGGCTCCATAGCATCTTCTGGCCTCTGGACACCAAACATGTGTACACATACACAAGTAAATAAACCTTTATAATTGGATATGAATAGTGGGGACATTACAGATTTCAATGAAATTCAGAGGATCTTCGGGATTCTACTTTGAAATTTTATATCGTAAAAACTGGGAAATCTAGAAGAAATAGTAAGTTCCTAGACACATGATCTGACTGAACTCCATGGAACCTCTCCCACAGTGACCAACCTAGTATCTGTGGCAACTGCAGATTTCTATCAACACTATCTCCTGTGCAGATACTTGATGTTAACTCTAACTTCCCAGGAAGAGAAACAGTGATTCAATTTGTAAAGTCACCTTCAACTTTGTATTACACTGCACACACACACAGAGAGAGAGAGAGAGAGAAACACACATACACACACACACACACACACACACATCCTTTATAACTTCAAGGACTTCTGGGACTTACAGATGAGGCCCAGGAAAGTGTGGTGCCTGTGGAGCTGGGAGTGCCTCTGTCTCTGCCAATTTCTCATTCTAAAGCCTGCCTCCTTCAAAGACCACGAGTGCCAGAAGCTGCAGGCTGCATCAGAGATGTTAATGAGCCCTCCAGCTGTTTGGGTGCTGGACCAGTGCTTTAACCATCTCAGGGAAGCAGCACAAGGACCTGGCAGTGGGGACTTAGAAGAGCTGCATTCCTCCCAATCTCTTCACAGTGAGCACTTCCTGTGAGTCCTCGAGCAAGCTACTGTACTGTCTGGAGTCTCTGCTCAGACCCTTGAGAAGTGGAACACTCATCCTATCTGCCAACTTAGGAGAATTGCTTTGAGGACCTAGCACTGGGTTTTGCCTGATACTTGTTGGCTTGGGAACTTATTTGAAAGTTAACTACTCCAGGAAGCCCTCTGGCTGGATCTGCCTGGGGGTAGGAGGGAGGGCTGGACTTGAGCAAGGTTTCTGCCCTGTTCCTCCTTCCTTTTCTACTGGTTATTTTACAGTGTTCTTAGAAGATGGTGGGGTGCTGGGGCGCCTACAGAAAGGAAAAGCTGCAGGCTGGAGAGATGGCTCAGTGGTTAAGGGCACTGGGTGTTCTTCCAGAGGTCCTGAGTTAAATTCCCAGAAACCACTTGGTGGCTCACAAACCATCTATAATGTGATCCGATGCACTCTTCTGGCATGCAGGTGTACACACAGATAGAGCACTCATAGACATTTAAAAAAAAAAGTCAAAAAAGTAAAGAAAACAATTGAAAAAGAAAAAAAGAAAGAAAGAAAAGGTGCCCCATGCTCTCCTGCCCCTCCCTCTCACTCTACAGAGAACACTGCTATGGTTTAGCACACACCCTTCTGGGGCTTGTAGAAGTATATATCTGTAATCTCAGAAGCTGGGAGGCTGAGGTGGGAAGGTCCCAAGTTCAAGGCCAGCATGAGCTATAGTGAAACTCTGTCTCAAACAACAACAAAAATAAACAAAAACTCAAAGCCCAATCACATTTCTGTGTATATGCAATTTAAATACATATACAGGGATACATACAATTTAAATACATATACAGGGATACATACAATTTAAATACATATACAGGGATACATCTGTACATATGATTTTGTTCTTAAGTGTTATAAAGTGTCACACACACCCCTTTTTGTACCTCACATTTTCCTTTTGTCATTGTATATTGCCAACCTTTCTATATGCAAGCTACCTAATTCTAACTCTGGACATTTTACAGTTATATTTAGTCAACTACCTTCCAATGCCATTAAATTTTAAAATATTACCAATGCCGCATTAGAATGCTTCTCAACTAAATTTATATGCTTCTAAAGTTATTTTGAAGTGAAATTGGTGGCACACATGTCTATGTTTGGTGTAGAGGAAGGCTATGATTGAAAGACAAGGAAAGGAAAGCCCCATTCTCAACCAATGGAAGCCACTGCTTTCTCTGCAGGGTGTACAGAAGAACTCCTTAGTGTGGGCCTGGAGAAGCACACTCAGCTTTTAAGTTATAACCTCCCTTCCTCTGATCTTCAGATACGCTCTATTGCCCTCCCTAAGCACCTCCTGTTAGTGCACACCCAGAACCAGGAGCTCCCTCTCATAACCAGTTGACCTCACCACAGAGCAGGGTTGCAAACTAGAAAGAATATTCACCAAGGACTAACCTACTCAGATACCAAAAGAAAGCCTCATTCTAATTTCTCAGGATCATTTATTTAGTGAATTTCCAGGGACTTCACAGCACACGTGCGTGCACACACGCACACATACACAGACAGACAGACAGACAGACAGACAGACAGACAGACAGACAAAAAAAGACAGAGACAGATCAACCTAAAATGCATTTGTAGAGTCTGAGCTGCTGGTGGAGGCTTAGCTGAAGCATGAACAGGTTCACACTTCCTTCTGCCAGGTCTCATTAGCACACAGATGGAGTTAATCTGGGTCCACACTCCTGCCCATCCTCCCACCCACTTCAGAGCAAGCCAGAGCCAGCCTGGAGGAAGCATCCTTGAAGGACTTTGTCGTCTGATCTAGGTACTCCCAAGAAAATATCCCATGCAGCAGAAGTGTTGTAGACTTGCCCGCAACCTTTGTGAAGAGGATGGAGAGGAACTACCCAACAGCAGACTTTCAGAGTATGCAGATAGATGAGATGCTCCTGGTCCTGATGCTGGAGACAACAGTTCTGTATATTTAAGCCACAGCCCAGGGTGCATTTCCAGTACAATAAAGGGATGTAGATGCTGTCTTCTGGTTCTCTCCACTCTCAAATCATACAGAAACCAAGCCAATGGAAGGGAGTGTCCAAGATGCAAGGCCACAGATCACTGTCTTGCTGACTTAGAGACAGGAGAGGGGCCAAGAGGTTCAAGGTGGGAAGAAAAAGGATGCTGTAAAGTGAGAAAGGGCCTGAGCTCTGGTGCTGTCCTTCCTGTCCCACACCAGATAAATCATTGGGCCTTGAAGGCTTTGGCTCCCCCGCTTACTGGTAACTGGAAACAATCACTTTTTCAATCCTGTTTTTCTCAGAAACATTGCTAGTAATATCAAGGTGGTTAAGATGCATTAGGGATTTGGGATAATTCCAGGTCCTATTTATTTGTTTTTACTTCTTTTTAAGCAACATGTTTGGAGCAGTAGAGGAGGAAAGAGTGGGAGAGAAGACAGTTGCTAAGCAGAAAACAGTTTGAAGAATACGGTAGGAAAGGCCAATTATTAGATGCTGTGTTACTGATTTATTTAGCGATTGACTTAAAGCACCACATGTACTGTACTGCCCACTTCTAAGCATGACTTCATCTGTTCCCTGGAACAGAGTGACCTGGAGGAACCACTGAAAGAACGGGCCATTGCCTTCACAGCCTGACCACAAAAGTTCACACCTGCCAACTCTAATATATGGCTTTCAAAACAACCTGCTGGTGGCCATGAACAGTTCTGTAAAATCTCACTCGTTTGTCTGCTCCACCTTATGGTTTTAGGGCATAAAATGAGAATGCTGCAGGAATCTTTCTGGAATTAGCAGTCTGGCCCCAATGAGCGTGGAAGAGAGTAGACATCACTGTGGTCGGAGAGCCTCTTACAGGCTTCAGTGCCCGGTCTGATTTGTATTCTCATTTCATACTCTAAAGCCACATGGTGAGGCAGGCAAGCAAGCAAGACCTTACAGAAGCCTATGCAGAAGTCAGCAGGTGGCTAAAGGCCACGCCCACTGTTTTCGCTGTTCCCCCAGGTCAAGCTGTTCCAGGTAGCAAATGAAGTCTCGCTCAGCAAATAGGCTGAGCAGTGCTATAAGCAGTGCTTTAGGTAGATTACTAAACAAACCAGTATATTGATGCCTAATAATTTGTCTCTTCCTCTTTACTCTACTTCAGGAATGCAAACAGGACCCAGGACAGAGGCCTTTGAAGGAGCTCTCCTGCCTCCAGTCCACGGTAGTACTTCTCCTTGATTCCACTCTGGTGTTGGAGTACTTATTCCAGAAAGATCCTGCAATAAGTTCTTAAGAACACTGTGCCACTGGCATCATGGTGGGTCCTTCTAGATAAGTGATTTGATAGCCAGTTCTTAACCTAGATTGTAGGACAGATTTAGGGGCCAAAATTGTGGGCTTGGGGTTTCTGCCGTTCTACTCAGTTTCCAGAATTTTCAAGTTCTCCTCTAAACAAAACCTGTTGTCTTAACCACGGTCTAGGGCACATTTTAAAAATATATTTCATGAGCCAGGCCACCACCTCTTTAATCCCAGGACTTGCAGATCTCTGAGTTCCAGGACGGCCTGGTCTGCATAAAGATACACTGTCTCAAAAACCAAACAAACAAAATGTAAAACTCTTTACCTACAGTAAAGCTGCTTAGTAACCGGCTGTTTTATTCCATCTTAGGGTTGGAATCTGAAAGGCTCCTGTGTTGAAGGTTTAGCTGCCAGTACAGGCTTGGGGGAGGTGATTAGATTCTGAAGACTCTGACCTCATCAGTGGGTTAATCTCATGATGGATTCACAATATGGTTATGTTATATAGGAAGTGGGCCACTTCCAGCCCCTTCCTGTCTCTCTGCTTCCCAGCTGCTGCCAGGTGAGCAGTTCTGCTGGGCTCCTCCTCCTGCCACGGTGTCTGCTTCACTATAGACTGGACTCTGGATGGGCTGAGACATCTGGAACTGTGAGCAGAGGCAAACCCCGCTTCTAAGTTCTATTCTCAGGAATTTGTTACAAAGAGGAAAATTGACCACCTGCATAATATGAAATTTTGTTTCTTTAATATTGTTTCTCTTTCTGAAGCTGGGTCTCATAGTAGCCCTGGCTGGCCTCAAATTCACCTCGGAGCTAAGGATAATGATGAACTTCTGATCTTCCACCTCCCCTTTCACAAAGCTGGGGAAACAAGTATGTGCTATCACACTCAGCTTATGGGGCTTGAGGGTGGAACCCAGGGCTGCATGCATGCTAGGAAGGTGCTCTGTTAACTGAACTACAACTGCTCACAGTTAGCAAACATGTTTCATAGAAGCGTGTTCAATCATTACTTACCTGAGCCTAACTTAACAACCCGCCTTCTGTGAGCCACTTAGAATATTTTAGTTGCTTTTGTGGTACGGAGAGAAGCCCAATGAAGAATATGAGCAAACAAGAAGAAAACCACTGAAAAGATAAACACTGAACTAAAATGATTTTTAAAAGGCACAGAAGGATGCCAAAGTGTCTTGCTGTGAGCAAGAATAGCCAATCAGGAACCCTTATGGTATTAACACTCATTTCCAACCAATTATATTTAAGTCAACAGTTATCTCTTGGGAAGCTCCTATTTTATGTCAGACACTATGACTTGCTTGGGGACTCAACAGCAGCCACTGACCTGGGACAAAGGAACAAGGAGGAAGAAACTCAGACCCCGTTCTGTTCGTAAAGGCTTTGTCGTTTGAGCAGACACAGGAGGAGACATGAGATGACTTCTTCTCATCCTGTGAGCCAGCCACACTGCTTGTGAGACGGCTGCATTTGTCAGGCTTAGTGGAAACACCCTTCAAGTGGACAACCAGCACAGATGGTTGTCTAAACACTGCACCATGACAATCATCCAGGAAGCTCACCACCCCCTGACTCCACCCCTTCCTGCTATTTTGAAATTTTTCCTGATTCAGCTGCAACTTCCATCTTGGAGGGGTGTGTGTGTGTGTGTGTGTGTGTGTGTGTTGTTTTGCTGTTTTTCTGACTGGTTGAGAACTTCACAAAGCAAGTCTGTCATTTTCTTTAGCCTTTAGATCTTTGGGCAAAGCACCTATCTTGTGGTCTACTTCTCCAGTCTATGAAATCCTTCCCTGACAGAAGAGCCTGCAGGCTCCCTATTGGTTCATCTAGCCCACACAAGCTCAGACCTTCTATGGGAGAACAGATGGCTCACAGCATGGGGGCAACACGGCCCAGACCTTTGAGGACAGATTGTACTGGTGACACTGGGAAAGGCTCTGCTGCTTCCACAGGTGTTGGGGGAGGGGGAGACAGCTCTAGTTGTGAGACCTAATTACTGTCTTTCCAGTAAGAGCTTGTTTGCCTGTGTCTTTAGAGCAGAACCTCCCTCTCCTAAGTATGGCTGACCTCTGGTTTGGATCCAGCTGACCTGTGGTTTGGACCCAGCTGGTTCAGATAAGCCTGAATCTGGAACTAACCAATGATTTCAAAGATGAGTCCAGATGCAGACACCTTCAAAGGACTTTTGCTAGATCCTTCCAAATGTGTTTCCTAGAAGACTCAGTCCATTCACGGTATCTTATCTGGGGTGAGTTTGGGACTCAGACTTCATGGGACTGCAGGAAGGGAACACAGGATTGTCCTGCATATGACATGCCATTTCCAGGCAGGTAATAGCAGCACCTCACAACCAGACAGCAATCTTCATGAAGAGTGAAGTAAACAAGGGCTGTGCTGGCTAGTACTGTCAGGTCTAGGAGGCTAGCCTCCCAGCATGCCATGAGGCATCTCTTCAAATTCAAGGCCAGCCTGGTCTATATAGTGAATTCCAGGACAGTTAGGGACACACAGTGAGACCCTATCCCCAAAACAAATAAAAGATTTAAGAAGAAGATAAATGCTGTTTATACCCCACCCCCACCCCCAGATAAGCATGGCAGTTTACAGTTCAAAATCATCTGTAACTTCAGTTCCCAGGAGATCTGACACCCTCTTCTGGCCCTTAGACACATAAAAATCAATCTTAAACAATAGCAAACAAAAAATAAATTAAGTCTCTCTCACACTGAAGTATTTTGTTTGAGAAATATGATACCTATAATTTATTCCAAGTTCTCCAGCCTTCAGTTAAATAAGAACAGAAGACAGACAATTTTTTTTTCTTTTTTCTTTTTTCGAGACAGGGTTTCTCTGTGTAGCCCTGGCTGTCCTGGAACTAACTCTGTAGATCAGGCTGGCCTCAAACTCAGAAATCCACCTGCCTCTGCCTCCGAAGTGCTGGGATTAAAGGCGTGCACCACCACTGCCCAGCAAAATTTAGACATTAATAACATTAATATTCTGGGACTGGAGAGGTGGTTCAGCTGTTAAGAGCACTGGCTGCTCTTCCCGAGGACTAGTGTTCAAATCCACAGGGTGGCTCACAACCATAACTCCAATTGCAAGGGATCTGACACCCTCTTCTGGCCTCTGAGGTCGCCAGGCATGCATCTAGCACACAGACATATACATGCAGACAAAAACCACCCATACACATACAAATAAATAAATCTCACATAAAATATTGTCCAAGGGAAGCATGGGTGTGCTAAAGTAACTTTACATAAGTTCCAAAGAACATTTAAGATCCCCTACAAGAGAGGCACAAGGGTCGTCTTCAGACTCCTACCTGGCTACATATCCTGGGGTAATGGTGTGACCTAGGATCTCACCAGTGGCACCCCTCGTCACCTAGGATAGTCGTGTCTACATAGCTAAGACCCAAGATTCCTTTAAAGGGCTTGAGTTGCTGCTTGCAGGACTGCTGAATTACGAGCTGGTCCTGTCCTGCATGAAGGCAGCCTTGAGTTTGAATCTCAGCTCCACCAGTTAGCAGCTCGATGACCTTGAGCAAGGTCACTTTCACTGAGCCTCCCAGTCCTCCTCTGTAAATGAGACCGTAGATGGTTGTAAAGCCCTTAGTGCCCTGCTCCGCAGAGAGTGAGTGCTGATGTGGTTAACAAATTGCAATTCATTCCCTTCTGCTGTTGGAAACCCTTTAGGAAGGAGAACGTCAGGAAATGGGGTTTCAAACAAAGCTTTCTCCAGACACTACTTGTGAAAAAGGGTTAAACAGACCTCTATACTCCCATTTATCTAAACCAAAAGGTGTTTCCGCAAGATTGAGAGGCACAAATGCGTAATGATGGTGAAGTCTTTTGACAGGTGACTGGCCAGCTGTGAGCGCTCTGGGGGGGGGGGGGGGCGCGGCCCTGGTTTCTTCATCCTTCCCTCCCTAGGGCCCTCAGGGAGGACCCACAGCTGGGAGGAGGAGGAAAGAGCCCTGGGATCCCCTTGCCCCTCCCCCTGCACCCAGTGAGTAATGACATCGCGGGGAGGGGGAGGAGGAAGAGGGGCAGGCTCGGCGAGGCCATGTGATGCTGGGCGCCAGCGAGCCGCCGCCGAGCTGCCTCCTTCCTCCTCGGATCGTGGGCTGTCATGGCGACCCCCAACAACCTGACCCCCACCAACTGCAGCTGGTGGCCCATCTCGGCGCTGGAGAGCGATGCAGCCAAGCCGGTGGAGGCCCCCGACGCGCCCGAGGCATCCAGCCCCGCCCATTGGCCCAAGGAGAGCCTGGTTCTGTACCACTGGACCCAGTCCTTCAGCTCGCAGAAGGTAGAGCGGGCGCGGAGTGCGGACAGGAGTCTGGGAGGGGACGGGAGAGAGGGACAGGTAGCACCAGGGTTTCCTAGAGGGAACTGTCCTGAGGAGCCGCAGAGCCCAGCCCCAGTGCCAGGAACATCTCCTTAGGCCTCGTTTCCTTCTGGGGACACCTGAACAGAGAGACAAAGGCCGGGGACAGACTGGCCCTGCCAGCAAGCGGCCTGCTGGGGCTGAGCAGAAGCCCCACTCTAGGCCAGCTTTCATCCCAGACACCGTGAGCTCTCTGGGCACAGCTCCCAGGCCCTCGTTCTGGCTGGGGTCTTCTTCAGTCAATGGCTTGGAAAGTGTCTGTCCTCAGCCGTTACCCTTTTTCTAGAGCTGAGAAGGAAGGAGTTAACCCATCCCCTCAGAGCAGCTGGCTTGCCCATCAGATCTGTTTTGCTCTTAAAGGCACAGACCGGCTTTGGCTCCTTACACCACATCGAACACTCCCCTACTTTCTAGGGTAGGGGCGGTTGAAAGTACACCCTAATGCTGTCACCGGGGTTCCCGCTTTGTGGGAGTGAGACAAGACACTGCGCCCCAATACCTAGTGCCTCTAAGGGACTCGTCTCCCACCTTAGGTAGCAGTACTTACTGTCTGTAGCCTGTGAGTTCAGCACCATGGCCAGAGCCCAGAACTCCTTCTAAGGCTGACTACCCCAGCTCTCTCCCTTGCTTTCTCCCATGCCTTCATTTTCACATGGGGGAGGGCAAGTGTTGCTGAAGATAAATGCTTTTGAAACCAAAGACTTGGATTTGTGTTTTGATCCGGACTAAGTTTTATAATCTGGAAAATGGGATAGTGATAGAGGTAATAATAGCCACCAGGAACTTTAGGCCCTCAGTAGAGTTACTGGAGGGGCTGTTTAAGGGATGACACAACAGTACTCCAGGCTGGCTCTACTCACACCCCACTGTGCCTTGAAATCACTTCATGATCCTGGCTAAGGCACAGTCTGCCAGATTCTGCCCTAGATGGTTATTAGTCTAGAGGTCCACCTAGGTGATACTGAGAAAGTTAGGCTACCTATCATTCTTTGATAGTCACCCAATTTAGAGTCCTTGAGTCTGAGGCTAGGCAGAGCCCAGTGGGAGAACCATCTTCTTCACTGGTCCACCATGAAGCTTTAGATGCCCCTGTTTGCCTCTCCAAAAGCTAAGTGTTCTGATCTGTAAAATGGAACAAACATTGTCACTTCTGCAGGAAGCTACTGTGAGGATGATGAGAAATTGTGTAGCGAGAATGTTGATGTTGATGTCTGGTAAGGGATGGAGGGTCTGCTGGTAAGGGTGTGAGGATTTGTTAAAAAGTGTTAGGGGATGGAACAGGGATCAGCTTAGTAGCAGAGCTTATGTTTAACATGAATGAGGCTCTGGACTCAAGTCTCAGCATCAAAATAAAAACTGCTAGATAAAGAAGAGTCAAAGTTAGCCAAGGTCATTCTGAAACCTGCCCATGCATTTTGCATGTGCTTACGAAGCACCTACTTGCTTTCTGAGTGTGTCCTGGGTTGTAGTACAGGCACTGGGGATTTGGAGATGGGTCAGACTGACCTCCAGATCCCAGAACCTTCCCAATCCAAACCTTCAGGAAGCAGGCCTCAGTGACTGGGACACAATGTCGGTCAGAGGAGGTATCCCCTTGCTGTCTTAAAGGGCTCTCCTGTTCTTCCCCAAGGGAAGATTGCTATTTAGCCTGAGCTCAGGGCATAGGTGGGCTGGGGTTAGGGAAGGGACTGCACACAGCAACACTCCTTTAGGCTAAGTGTCTCTCAAGCTAGCTAGGCATCCTGCTGCCTCCTCCACCAGGGTACAGGCACAGTAGCCTGAAAGCAGCACACAGGAAGAGGATGGGCTTGGCACTTATATGCCTGGGTTCATCTCCTCTTGGCTGTTTACCCTCTGAGTGACTCTGGGAAAGTCACTTCACCTGTCTGTGACTCAACTGCAAACAGGGCCGGCCTTCTTTCTGGGGGTATTTCCAGAACGCAGGTGTGTATTAAGAGACTGGTGTACAGTAGGACCTTAGCAGGTACCATCGTCTTCCCCTTTGGCTCTTAGGCTATGCTTGCAGCAGACTCTCCTCAACAGTACCTCTGGGAAGCCCATCCTTGATTGTACCTCAGCTGTTACTTTCAGAAGTGTCCTACCTTGGAGAGTGATGACAGCCCCTGGGGGCACTGGGAACTGTAGTAGATCCCAAGAGCAGCAAGACCGCATAGGAGCCTAAAACCTAGACTCTGTGGCTGGGCTGCCCCTGACTAGCAGGACAATATGCACACATTACTTTGCCTCTTGTGTCTCTGTTATCCGTTTGATAAACTGGGGGTAAAGGTAGACTTCTGAGCATCACCTAGAAAGTACATGGCCAAGGATTCTGTGATCACTGGCTGCCATGAAGATACCAGTTGTGACATGAGACACATTCGGTCCCTGTCCCTCTCAGCCACATGGCCCTGTGGATATCATAACCTCTCTAGGTTTCACTTTGTTTGGTCTTTTGTGGTCAACAACAGTAACTCCATCTGAGGGTGTGAGGACTGAGTGGTGTCATGCATGACCATGGATGGAGCTCCTGATTACACAGCCGAGCACTGACAGGGAGTGCTCAGGCACCATCCTGGGTGATGGTCAGAGGCCATGGGTGTTGAGAAGAGACTAGGCCTGCATGCTGGGAATATGAGCATGGCGTCCAAGGATGTTCCTTCTCCAGTTTCCTCTGCCTCTCAGGACAGGAGGGAGGTTGAAAGAGGTAAAAGTCAGTGGGACCACAGTTCCACCGGCTGGATATGTCCCTGGCCCTCTCTGGACCTCAGTTTCCTCAATAGGAAAATATATCAGCTACAACCTGCTGGGATCTTTTCTTCCCCATACAGAAAGAATAGCCTTTCCTACCCCAGTGGCATCTGCCTCATATACACACACACACACACACACACATACATACACACACGCGCACACACAAAGACACACATACACAAACACATACCAAACACACACACACCACTCCCCCATTCCCCTTATATCTGCTAGGTTGGGTTGTTTGTCTGTTAGTTTGGTTTTTTTTTTTTTTTACAGAACTAAGTAACTAAGTTTGTTTTTTGCTACTGAGTAGCTTTGCCAGGTCATGCATAGTCTTTGGGCTCGTTTCCTCTAGTAAAGTTTGGATATTGACAGTGCTGGGGTATTCATAGGTACTGATAGCACATCCCTGAGTATCTGTAGGGAGTGTGTGCTTTAGTTCACATAAGGCTGTCCGTACATCACCTGAGACAACAGACAGATATGAGTGGTCTGGTAATGATCTTGCTATTTCTATGAGAGTGAATCTCTGGCCATCTTGGCCCCCTGCAACATACCTGAGCCAAGGTTCCTCCACTCCATTCTCTTGGGCCCTGGCACTGTCCTGGCTGTGCCCCATACCAGCCTTCAGCCCACATAGTTAAAAGCCTTATGTATGGGTCCTGCCAGAGACCAGTTCTCCTAATACCATGCAAGAGCTGAAAGGGTAACTGTCTTGCCTTTCAAACTCCTGGGCACTTCCTACCAGTCTGACCTACTGTGTGTTCAGCACACTCCTGCTCAGGCATCCACAGTAGCTCCCCAGTCCCTCCAGGAGAGACTTAGAGTCCTCACAATGGCCCAAAGGCTCCTAACTTGACTGGGAGTCAGGATGCAGTCACAGATAGCCATGGACCCTTCTGTGCACACTGTTTTCAGTTGAATAATGTCCCATGATAGGGTTATTGGAGCAGAAAAGGACCTAGTCGTTTTCAAGGTCATCTATGGAAATATTTTTAATACCACCACTCCGTGTAATGACGTGTCTTTCTGCACCAGCCCACTATCTAACACAGTCTGGAGGCAGGTCCTATTCAAGTCCCAATGAGTATACACATACTTTGAGTAACTGCAACAACTGTCAAACCACGCCCACACCAGACTTGACTGCCCACGTCCTTAAAGAAGGGATGACAGCCAGGTAGCTTCTGTCACTAAAGAGACAAGTCATGCCTGCCCTCACTCATGGGCTCCCTTTTTTATTTGTACATGCCTCCCCTCTCCCCGGCCTGAGTCTGGGAGTCTTCTTTAAGCCGAAGTATACAATCCTTGTACTCCGTTCCTGGTCCTCAGCACCTATCCTGGCTTCCTGATGCTTCAGACATCTCCCTATGGCCCTGCCTTGTGCCTCTGCAATGGTTGCTCTTCCCCTGAAACTTCCTGCCCAGGTCCTCACATAGTTATCTCCATCCCCTTGTTAGAGTTGTGTTGAGACGTCACATCCTCAAAGGGCTGCCTGATGTACCATCCTATTCGAAGCTGTCCCTGACTCTGTGATACCCTGTTACTGTGACCCTGTTGTCTTAACATTTTGCCTTCGTCTGTCCCACAAGAGCATCAGCAAGAGCAGAACGGGGTCTGTTCTGTTCACCACAGAGCCTCCAGCTCTTAGAGCAAGGCCTGGCTTGTAGGTTCACAATGAATGCATACTAAAAAGTGATGTGTTTATAAGTCGGTAGTGTTTGATAAACTAGGTGTGGTGGCACACAGCTGTAACCCCAGCACTAGGGAGACAGACGCTGAGGGTGAGACTTTAAGGTCACTCTTGGCTATACTCGGGAGGGGGGAGAGGTCAGCCTGGGCTAGAAATCCTGTCTCAACAAAAGGGAGGGAGGATTATCTGCTTCAATAGACCAGTAGCTGTTCATAGTTTTAAATGGGGAGGGGGATTAGAAAAATAAGTAAGGGCTCAGTGCCTTCTACAAAGTCACTCAGCAACTACACTACTGGGTAGAAAAGCCAAGCCAGGCCATTACAACCATCCTACTGTGTGCCATCCTAATGAAGCAGCAGGAAATATTTCCAGGCATCCACAGAGGAGGTAGATTCCCCTGAGATGGTGACACAGCGTGGTGACCCCCCCGCCCGGGTCTAACTAACCAAGTCTCCAGGAGACTGAGTGGCAGATGGCTGTGGTGGCTATGTGCCCTTCCCTTGGGCCTGGCTTCCCTCCCCTGCAGAATGGCACATGGCTTTGGCCTTCAGCTCCACTAAAGGTGAAAGCCTCCTTGGCCATCTGCCAGGGTGACCTGAGGCAGCTCCCAGCAGGGCTACTATGTCTCTAAAGATAGTCCCTCTCCAGGCAGAAACCCATACCTGACACCCTCAAGGGAGCCTCAGGGCACAGCCCAGAGTGTGGCTTCTTGGGAAAGGTGCCCTGACAGGCCAAGGGCAAGGGCAAAGGCCTGGTTTGGTCTTCTTTCTAGCCAAGTTGACAGGAGCCCCTTCTCCCAGCTTGGCAAAGACCACTGGGATATACAGGACGAAGGGACCTGGATGTGTTCTGTGCCCAGCTCCACCTCAAAATTTAGGGGCTTCCCTAAGGCGCACCGCCCCCCCCCTTCAACTGCCACTGCCATGGGTTCACATATGCACATCCACACATGCCCTGCCCACAAACACACACTTTACCAAGCCGAGCACACACACTTTCTTTATGCTCCCACCAGCACATTGTACACACACGCACACAGCTGCCCACTCATTCCTGCCCACTCACGCACCTAGAGCAAATAGATGCTGCCCCAGCCTGCTCACTCTGCGGTGGTTCCTCCTGGTGACACCAGAAATCCCTCCTACTACCCCAGAGGGAGGTGACGGGAGGGATGGAGGGAGGGAAGGAAGAAGCTGGAAAAGTGGGCCCAGAAAGGATCAGTGACAGCTGAAGCCACACAGTGGAGCCAGAAAGATGAGCTGAATACCTGTGTATAACCTAGGGGTTCTGTGTATATCATGACCATCCCTTATAGAACTACCTTTGGGCCAATGGATCACATGAAGCCATGAGTTAGTGTTGGAAGTTCAAGGGTGAAATACTTCTCCTTTTGCACAGCCACGAAACTGAAGGAAGTGCAGTGTGGTGTGTGTATGTGTGTGTGTGTCCATGTTAGGACCATGGATTAATTCCCTGTGCTGGGACTATGTTCCCACTACTCCATCTCAACCTTGCAGCCACCTCACAGAAATCAACTAGATCCCTCCAGAGGTTGAAGTGATCAGGTGGCTTTTCAGATCACAGCACACATCCGGTAGAGCCAGGCTCCCATTCTGAGTCTTTCTGTCTATCAAACCTGGTGTCTTAGGTTTCTATTGCTGTGATATAAACAAAACTGACCAAAAGCAACTTGGGGAAGAAACAGTTTATTTCAACACTCAGATAATAAACAGCCTATCACTGAGGGAAGTCAGGGCAGGGCAGGAAGAAAAGCAAGGCAGGAACCTGGAGGCAAGAATTGAAGCAGAGGCCATGAAGGGATGCTGCTTACTGGCTTGCTCCCCATGGCTTGCTCAGCCTGCTTCCTAATACACTCAGGACCACCCACCCGGGGGTATCACTGTCCCCAATGATCAAGACCCTCCCACATTGATCATTAATCAAGAAAATGTGCAGAGGCAGGCAGGTTTCTGAGTTTGAGGCCAGCCTGGTCTACAGAGTGAGTTCCAGGACAGCCAGGGCTACACAGAGAAACCCTGTCTCGAAAAACCAAAAAAAAAAAAAAAAAAAAAATGTGCTACAGGCTTGCCTACGGCTGGATCTTATGGAGGCATTTTCTCACGTTGAGAGAGCCTCTCCCCAAATGACTCTAGTTTGTGTCAAGTTGATAACTGCTAGCCAGAATATCGTGTCTAATCCAAGTAGCTAATACTCATTACCCTACTGTGTGTTGGAACATCATACAGGATTGAGCTTTTACTCCTCCCACAACCCTCTGAGGGAACACAGGAGGACACCCTACAACAGGAGGCTCCCAGAAAAAAGAAGACTTTTAACGTCTTCTCAGTTGGAACAGACACAGCAAGCCTGTGATTCTGACACCAGGCTCCTTCTTCTGATACTAAACCTGGGTTATCAGAGGGGGTTGGGATGCTCGGTACGTGTTTGCCATCTATGGTGTGGGCAGACATAAATGCTTAAGAACTGGCCTCTACCTCTTTCGGGGGTAGGGTGGCCTCTTGGCCCTGGATTGGAGTCAAAAGATAAGAGGGCAGTGTAGGAGTGGATTACCACTACCCCCTTTCCAGGGTCTAGGACCATCCTCCTCCTGAGTCTCACCCCATATGTGAGGGCACCTGGGCTATGAGAACCTTAGGCATCTTCCAGCTCCCAAACACAGCCTGGGTCAGGAGAATGTACCCCCTCATTGGGCCCCTGGAGACATAAGGGAAGACTTGAGAGAGACTAGCCCTGCTGTGTGAGGTGGGACTGATGCCTACCTTCTCTTAGCTTCAGCTGTGCCCCACCCTCAACCCCCCACCCCCAGCCCTCGATCTGTCTACCTCTGGTTGCTGTTACCAGAATCCATCCTGGCAATCCAGATGGGAAGGTGTTTGGATCAACCCAGGATTACGTGGATATGGGTACATTATCTTTCTACCTCACTCTGTCCCCCAAACCATTTGAGGCATTTAGCTCTTGGTTATCATGATACTTGGAATTTCTGTGAATTTCCTGGCCAGGTCCACCCCTGGAATCCGGGCTGAGTGTCTTCTTCATCATGGTAACACTAAGCATGTAGTGAGCCAATCAGTGTGCTAGACACCAACTTAGAGCTATTAATACTTTCATTTGGCTCTAGGGGTTTAGGCAATTTGCCCACATCTGCACAGATAGAACACCCCAGCCCAACATGTTAGCCCCTTAGCACTGCCCTGTGTTCTAGCCTCTAGCTACATTCCTCTCGAATCCACAAGCACATGCCCCTGAGCCAGAGCCCCCACTCAAGTGCCCAAAAATGGGCTGCAAGCAAGTGTTCCCTCTTGTGTGTGACCTCTGACCTCCCTCCCTGCATGCCTCCCCCACCCGGGCAGAGTGTCCCCTGTGTCCACCCGCCTTCCCCCCGCTCTGACCCTGGCACCTGCAGGTGCGGCTGGTGATCGCTGAGAAGGGCCTGCCCTGTGAAGAGAGAGATGTGAGCCTGCCTCAGAGTGAGCATAAGGAACCATGGTTCATGCGGCTCAACCTGGGTGAGGAGGTGCCAGTCATTATCCACAGAGACAACATCATCAGTGACTACGACCAGATCATTGACTACGTGGAACGCACCTTCACAGGAGGTATGCTATGCCCCCAAGGGGTGGGCAGGAATCCCATGGGCTCAGACAGCTTTGAACCTAAGCAAGCCACTGACCCATGGGCAGAACTCAGTGTTTCCCCAAAGAAACAAGAGGCTACTGTTAGGGCTCAGATGCCTCCAGAGCCACACACCTCTCCCTGGCACCCCAGGAAAGGCCTGGCCCAGATAACCCAGGTCAATTGGGGTACAGCTCTCTTCTTTCTCCAGGACCTCTTTCGAGTTCAGCCCTGGCCCTCAGGTTTCCCTTAGGCTCCCATAGGTAAGATCAAATTTCCTCAGGGCCCAAAACCCTACAACCCTCTAAGCATAGTTCCAGACTCCCAGGAACCCCACTAGCATGCTCTCAGGCACTGTGGAACCCTGAAGATACACACAGGACACCCTGGAACTTCTCTGTCTCCTCCCTGCCACCCTTTGGCTTCTGCAGGCTCAGGTGCTTGCTGCCTGTAGCAGAAGTTCAGGCAGCCGAGACAGTGGGCCCAAGGCCCAGGCTTGTACTATTTTTAAGAACAAGATTTTGCAAGTAGGACATGGTAGCACATGCTTGAAATTTAAGCACTTAGGAGTTGGAGGCCAGAGGATCAGGAGTTCAAGGCTGGACAGTTACACAGCCGAGTTGGAGGCCACGCTGAACTACGTATGTGAGACCCTAATCTCAACTCAAGACAATTTGGTCTAGAACTCACTATGCAGACCAGGCTGGCCTGAAACTCAAGAGATCCCCTGCCTCTGCCTCCCAGGTGCTAGGATTAAAGGTGTGCGCCACCTCACTCAAACTCAAAACAACTTTTTTTTTCTTAAAAGAATTTATAAATTTTCTGGACATGGTGGCATATGCTTATGCCCTATAGTTCCAGTACTTTGGAGGCTGAGGCAGGAGAATCTCCAATTTGAGAACAGGCTGTGCTACATACTGAGTGAGATATGATCTCAAAACAAAGCAGCATAAATACAAATAATTATTTGCCAAGTCAAGGCTGGCTCAAGTTCTAAGCATCCAGCTTTTCAGCCCATGGAAAGCAGGCGACATTGGGCATATACCTCCACGTGACTACTGTCTGGTACTAAGAGAGGGCTGGCCCCATGAGGTCAGCTTAGTGAAGCCCAAGTAGCCACTGAGTCACCAGGATTCCTAATAGTCAATGGCTGAATCCTAGAAAGATTGGTCTGGGACTTCTGAGTATGACTTTTGGGGCTCCGGGTTTCTAGGGGTGAGTGTCTAGGTGGGACCAGACATGGACTCTATTCCAGCCCTTGCTGGTATCCACAGAGCATGTGGTGGCCTTGATGCCAGAGGCGGGCAGCCCACAACATGCCCGAGTGCTGCAGTACCGGGAGCTGCTGGATGCGCTGCCCATGGACGCCTACACACACGGCTGCATCCTGCACCCTGAGCTCACCACAGACTCCATGATTCCCAAGTATGCCACGGCGGAGATCCGCAGTGAGTGCTGCTCCACGGAGCCCCCCTCTTTCCTTGCGGAAGATCTCCTCATCTCATGCTTCCATTCCTGAGTGTCTCTATTCATCCTCCTCTCCTTCCTCTCTCCATTTTGTCTTTCCTTCCTGTGTACCCCCCAAACCCCCACTTCTGCCACCCCATACAGATAACTGCACAGAGGTCTATCCACCAGTAGCTCTTCTCTCCAGGCTGTGGGACCCCCTGGGGAAGCCCAGCAGCAGATACCTGAGGTCAAAGACTGGGAAAGGGTCTGGCATAGCTAGCCAAGAACACTGCGTGACATCAGGGTTGAGGTTTCTACAGAAGGCTCCCCAGACATGACAAGATACCCAATTCTCTGTTTTCTGATCCAAAGTCACCCATATATTCTCCTCACTACCAGGCTGCTTATAGTCAGTGGATGAGACTTAGACCCAGTCAGATGGCCCAACAATAGTTTATTGGTGGGGAGTTGGGTCTAGATTCTGTTATGGTATTTGGTGGTCCTATAGGCAGAAGAGCCATGACCATGTCTGATAGGTCCTAGATACTTAGTAAGCAGTCACCTCCTCTCCTTGCCATCCTCCTCTGCCCCAGTGTTGTGTAAAGGTAGGGAGGGGTCAGGTTGTGGAACTAGGTCCTAACTCAAAGAATCCGGTGAAGAAGGCTCAGGAGCTATCTATGCTGGTACGCCATTCAGTCAGCATAACCTGGATGAAGATGCTAACAGGCAAAGATAACACAACTTCTGCCACCCCAGAGTCACTATTCCTGGGAGTAAAGTCAAGGTCAGGCGATGACAGTGAAAGATAAGGGAACTTGGGCAGCCAGGAGTGGGGGTGGAGGTCTCTGTACCAAATGCCAAAAGGGTTCATGCCTTGAGGATTAGCCCAGAGTCACTCTCTGCACTTGAACTTGTCCACGAATAAGCACATATACAAATATTGGCCAGGTATGGTAGCACACACCTTTAATCCTAGAACTCAGAGTGTCAGAGGAAGGCTGATCTGTGAGTTCCAGGCCCGTCTGTTACACAGAGAAACCCTGTTGGGGCGAGGTGTGTGTGTGCGTGTGTGCGTGTGTGTGTGTTCACTACAACATAGTGAGAAATATCACTGGAAACAACCTTGATGTCTACAAGTTAGAGACTGAGTAAATTAATTTATGGCATTGTTATACTGAAAAATCATAGGTGTGTGGAATGTTTTCAAGATACATTAATGGCTATAAAAAGATGAGAGATCCAAGCATGTAGTACGCCATTTGCTCTAGCAAGTCCTGAAGAATTCCCTGGGCTCTCTGTGCAAGGGATGTTTCTGGAAAGGTGTACAAGAAACTGCAGTAGAATTGGTCTCCAGGGAACAGATCTGAGAGTCTGAAGATAGAGCGGCAATTGTGGTTTGGTTTTGTTTGCAGGTTTTTGAGAGCCTCATGTAGCCCAGTCTGGTCTTGAACTCACGATGTAGCTGAGGATGACCTTGAACTTCTGATCCTTCTGCCTCCAAGTGCTGGAATTACAGACGTGTTTGTCACCCCACCTGACTACAAAGATGTATTTTTATCCCATGTCTTTTGCTTTTGCTTGCCTTTTAGATTATGAATGTTTTAATGCCTGTATAACCTGTACATAAATCAGGACAGGTGCAGGGCAGGTGCAGAACAGGTGCAGGACAAGTGCAAGACAGGTGCAAGACAGGTGCAGGGCAGGTGCAAGACAGGTGCAGGGCAGGTGCAAGACAGGTGCAGGACAAGTGGAAGACAGGTGCAGGGCAGGTGCAAGAAAGGTGCACGGTGTGGAGTGCTGAAGAAGTCTAGTGAGTGCAGAGTGGAACATGGGTCAGTGGCAGTGTCTCATGTGGATCTGAGGGGCAGGCTTGGAGGAGGGGGAGCTTTACAGAGGAACAAGGGGCCTTGACACGGACAGCTCTGTATTTCCTAAAGAGAAGTTCCCTGAGAGAGGAAGTGTGACACCTTGGCTGTCACTTAAGTGAGTGGTGCTGTGGCATGACTGGGCTGTGGGCACCTGAGCCATCTCATGGGATCTGGAAGGCAGCGGGGTTCAGAGTGGGCTCAATTTTCACCCCTTTGAGGAAGCAGAGATAAGTTCAGGATCCCACAAGAATGGGGGAACAGGAGACCTCACGAGGTACAGAAGAACAAGCCAGCTTGCAGTGACTATGAAAGTGGCCTAAGGTCTTCCTCATAGGCTACAGACAGGCACAAGGCCAGCCATGGAGGGAGAGAGAGGTTGGCTTGACCTTCACATTCATAAAACATCAGTGAGCGTTAGTACAGCCTGGAGCTGGAGGAGCCAGCTGGGAGTGTTTACTGGGGCCGCACCAGGCCTTAGTGGGAGGGAGGTGAGGAGACCTCAGAGGAAAGATACCAGATGGCTGCAGCCTCTCACAGTCTTGTCCATCCCCTTCCTTCAATACTCAGCGTCCTGCTCTGGCCTAGGCCTGTGCTGGGCTTTTAGGGGACAGAGGTGAGTCTCATCAGCAGGAGCTCAGTGGCTGTGAGAATAGATAAGCACACAAACACCCAGATCATCACATCTGGCAAACAATAGACTGTACACTGCACTGTGCAAGGAATACCTTTGACAGCGGCCACAGATGAGCCGCGTTGCTGCTGCAGCCCTGGGTGGTAGCTCTGTATCTCCTGGTGGAGGTCTGCAGAGCGTATACTGGCAGCAAAGGCTCTGAGGTGGGACCTGGGAGATAAGAGGAAGCTTTGTAAAAGGGAGATGGCTAGATCCGGAAGGAGGCTTTCAAGAAGAGTAGACATGGGGCTGGACTGATGGTTTAGCAGGTAAGAGCACTTGTTGATTTCGCAGGGGAGCTAGGTTCTGTTCCTAGCCCACCAGTGCTCGGCAAAAATAAATAGATCATAAGGGAGAAACAGAATAGAGGACATGGTTATTCCAGAAAAGGAGATGTGGGCCAGGAGGCTGGAGTGGTCTGCTGCATGAGAATTTATTTGAGTATCTGAGATGTACCCAGTGGGGACAGGATCTGGGGTAGCTCTGTGAGGGACAGGGTAGCTGAGTGATGGATCCCATGGTTCCTGAAGGCAAGCCAAAAGCCATGCACAGATCTTTGGAAGAGGTGGATGCGAGTAGGGTGATGCAACACTCAGGAGACAGAGGCAAGAGGCTCACCACAAGTTTGAGGCCAACCTGGTCTATACAGCAAGTTCTAGGCTAGCCAGGGCTACATAGCAAACCCTGTGAAACCCATCCAAGTAAGACATCACAGGTAGGCACTGAGCAATGACAGTCTCGAGGGGGAGTATCGTGTGGGGAGTGCTGGCGGAAGAGCCTACAGGGCCTGGTTTAAGGTGAGGGGCTCTGAGGATATCCCAGGCTGGGCTGGCTTCATCTGGCGGAGGAGATTCTGGAAAGGTGAAAGCGGGTTTTAGGTTCTACACTTCTCCAGCATCATCTCCCCTCTTCATCTTCCTCCTCTCCTTCCTCCTCCTCCTCCTCCTCTTCCTCTTCCTCCTCCTCCTCCTCCTCCTCCTCCTCCTCCTCCTCCTCTTCCTTCTCCCCATCAAGGCTACAGTCTCCCCTTCAGCAAGGTTTATTGACCCCTTGTGCAGGTAGCTTTCTCCCAGTCCTGTGGGAAAGAGAGGCCCTAGAGAGCAGGGACACAGGACCTTTCCTATTCTTTCTCAGGACATTTAGCCAATGCCACCACAGACCTCATGAAACTGGACCATGAGGAGGAACCACAGCTCTCTGAGCCCTACCTTTCTAAACAGAAGAAGCTTATGGTGAGTGGCCCGTCCGTATCCCCTCGTCTGTGTCCCCTCCTCCCACAGACAGGGGACTAGGTGTTAATGATTCTAAATGGAGGCTGGGCAGGTGCTTTGACCTGGAGAAAGCACTGGTTGGCTCCTCCAATCAGGTGTCCTCTACCATATTCTGGCCGTTTGGCCATAAAGAGCCACTACTACCCCAGCCTCTGGTTTCTTCTGTTGTCCCTGGAAACACAGCCCTGAAAACAGGTTCTTGCATCAGACAGCATGGAGAGATTGTTCTGAGGATATGGGAGAGCTAGGGAAGAGGACGTGGCCAAGCCTCTGACCCCACAGAAGGCTCTGGAATATAAAAGGCACTGTGTGGCTGGCCATGCTTTAACGCCCCGTATCAGTCAGCTATTGGCTACAGACTGTTGAGGTGGGGATCATCTTCCATGAGCTTCTGACCAAGGTACCTCCTCATTGGCAGAGAGCCATTCTCTGGGAGAAGAACTCAGTGCACTTAGCACACTGCAGTGGTACCGTTGCTCCAGTCCCATGTCAGGGAATGTGGGCAAGGTAGCCGAGCTCACTGGACTGGCTCAGTCCTGGATCAGGGTACATTCAATGGTGAGCCATGCCCTGTACAGGAGGGGCATTTGAAGGCAGGGTTATGGGGGGTACGGGGTGTTAGACAGAGCTCCTCCATCTGTGGATATCACAACTCCCACGAGACCAGCTCACGCTGGAGCACCTCTCCTGCCTGTCCTGCACGTAGGCCAAGATCTTGGAGCACGATGACGTGAGCTACCTGAAGAAGATCCTCGGGGAGCTGGCTATGGTGCTGGACCAGATTGAAGCGGAGCTGGAGAAGAGGAAACTGGAGAATGAGGGTGGGTTCCCAGCCAGCGGTAAAGGAGTCAGCCCACCTGCTTGCTCTACCATTCTGCCAATCCCCAGCCTTTTTCTCCCAGATACCAGATACCAGAGCCCTGCCAGCTGGTTAGGATCAGGAGCTGGGGAGTCAGGCAGACCTAGGTTCTTGGGCTGCAGTGACCTTGACAAGTATCTACCCTGTACTGGGACCTCGGTCTCCCATCCACAGAGTGGGAAGAATGACAGAATCATTGAGACATTTGGAGTACCCAGGGTGTCTGCGGGTGGCATGTGTTTACTCCCATGGGTGAAGAGGACAGTGTGGTGACTGTTCGCACTCACAATCTCACCTGACCCTGCGAGGGGATGTCTTCAGGCTCTTACTGCTGCAGGGCAGGTCTTGGACCCTGACACACCAGCTTCTCTTCTGCCCCACACCTTTGCAGCAACTCTAGCCTGGTGTTCCCTCTGTGCCACTCTGCCCCATAAGCTGGTAGCCCACGTCATTCTGAGCTCACCTTGTAGTGAAGAATGGCAGTAAACTTCTGATCCTCCCGCTCCCATCTCTCAAAGGTTGGGATTACAAGGCATGTTCTATCATGCCCAGTTTATCTAGGGCAAGGGTTCAAACCCGGGGCCTAGTGCATACTACCAACCGAGCTATGTGTCAGCCCCTTTAGTTTGAGATTAATAGTCTATGAAGCCCCTTGAAAAGACAGCAAACACCTATGGAGGAGGTAGATTGAGCCAGTCACCTCTGTAGGAGAATACTGCTCCAGGCACAGGAGACTGCCAGTGTATAGTGCTGAGGTGAGATCAGGCTTGGCATGAGGCTCTGCAAGGAGATCCGTATGGTGAATAAGCCTTAAGAGGGAAGCCTGGAAGGAAGTGGGGGCAGAGCACACAGGTAAGACCATAGGGCTTTGCTGTCACTGAAGCATGAGTTTGACAGGTCCCACTTAGATCTTAACAGGATCTGTGTGCTGTTGTGGCCCACGTTCTGTGTGCTGTCTGTGCTCTGTGTGTGCTGTGCTAAGAGTAGACTGAAGCAGGCAGAAGCGGAGGCAGGGGGACCATTTAAGAAACACGGTGATCACGTGGGTAGGAGAGAGTGGTGGTTCAGGCTGGGATGGTGCAAGAAGAGACACTGGAGTCTGCATGTATCCTGAAGAGAAAGCTAATCTGGCAGACTGACTATTCGTGAGATGGAAGAAATTGTTCATGGCAGCACCTGGACTCTGGTACTGACTAGAAGAGTGGAGAGATACTACTGCAGTGGGGTGTGGTGAACTTGGGAGCAATAATCCAGAATTCCCTGTTGGACATGTTTAATTTGGCATGTGGAGTGACGCTAGGTGGAGCTATCAGCCAGACAGTATGTAAGTCTACAGTTTCGGGTGATACAGCCTGTAATTCCAGCACTCTGGAAGTTGAGGCAGGAGAATCACAAGTTTGAGACCAGTTTTGACTTCAGAGTCTGTTTCCAAAATTGAGAGATGGGGGGGTGGGGGAGGTGGGGTAGGGGGAGGGAAGAGGGCGGGGAATGTGGTTCAGCTGGTAGAGTGGTTGCCTAGCTTGTACCAACTCCTAGCTTTGACTCCCCAGCACTGCATAAACTTGGTGTGGTGGTATAGGCCTACAATTCTGACACTCAGGTGTGGGCAGGAGGATGAGAAATTCAAGGTTATCTTCACTACATAGTGTACTGGAGGCCAGCCTGAGCTACACAAGACCTTGTCTCAAAAAAAAAAAAAAAAAGCAAACCAAACCAAAGCCAGGAAAAATATGAGGCAGATCTTTGCAATTTACAAGTCAGTCGACTTGAAGGAAGAGTGGAGATAGCAGGTGTGAGGATAGGGCAGACACTGCTAAAGAGGAGAGGTTCAGGAGGGAATGGCCTCAGGAGACACTGGCAGGCAGACCAGAGCCAGGGCTTCCGAGAAGTGAGCACCAGGTGTCCTCTCCCTCTCCAGGGCAGACGTGTGAGCTGTGGCTCTGTGGCTGTGCCTTCACCCTGGCCGATGTCCTCCTGGGAGCTACCCTGCACCGCCTCAAGTTCCTGGGACTGTCCAAGAAATACTGGGAAGACGGCAGCCGGCCCAACCTGCAGTCCTTCTTTGAGAGGGTCCAGAGACGCTTTGCCTTCCGGAAAGTCCTGGGCGACATCCACACAACTCTGCTGTCAGCTGTTATCCCCAACGCGTTCCGACTGGTCAAGCGGAAACCTCCATCATTCTTTGGGGCATCCTTCCTTATGGGCTCCTTGGGGGGGATGGGCTATTTTGCCTACTGGTACCTCAAGAAAAAATACATCTAGAGCCAGGCTGGGGCCTGGTGTGTGACTGGCGGTGTCTCTGTGCTGTGTGCTTCCCAAATCCCTCTCAGTTACTCACTGTCCCATGAGCACTGGACAGACCTTCCTGCCCCTTCTTCCTAGTAATTCTATTGTCAGTGTGACAACATTCCATAGTTTAGAAGTAGACATTGTCAACGCCATGATTTGAGGCCACGGCTCTACCAGAGGACAGAAAGAGAAAGCAAGAGAAAGGAAACCCAAATGTCTTTTCTTCTGATTCAAGGACTCAAGGCGTTACTGTGGGGACTGGTTAGGATCTGAGGTGAGTCCCAGGACGTTCCACCCAGCAGGGCCCAGGTTCTGGGAGGTGCTGGGGACTCAGAGGGCCTGACCTCAGCCTCCCCTTCCCTCTTGGCAGAGACCTCTTCTATAGGACATAGCCAACATGGAGACTGAACTCATCTAACCAGTACCTCTGTCCGGAACTGGAGAGCCCGAGTCCCTGTGGAAAGCCTCTGAAGATCAAAAGGGGTCTCATTCTTCTCCTGGACATGGACTGAGACAGCAGTGGCTCAAGCCAAGCAGTGGCACCCCAAAACCCATCTATGGCTGGGATCAATTAACTCCATGGGCACATCCTTCCCCCCTTCCCTCCCCATTGGCCAGCTGGTGAGGTCTGGCACTTACCTAGAAATCCCCTAAGGCAGCAGCCATCAGCCACTCCTACCTTGAGTTGAGTCCCCACCCTTCATGGTGGGCCTCTCAGCAAAAGCCATGTTGACCTTCCCTCCCAAGGTCAGTCTCAGCTCAAGAACAGGGGTGCCTCCCTCACAGCCTCCACCTCTGAAGGTCCTTCTCAGCTCACAAGAGGGGTACATCCCTCATGGCCTCCACCTTTCCTGTTTTCCAGAAACTCCTCATACTGCATGCAGTGGGGTCTCTCCTCCACACTGCCCCCGGGTGTCACTTTCCTGTGCCTTCTGCATGTTGGGAAAGGGTCTGGGTGTCACTGCTGCTCACGCTTAGAGTCCCCAATAAAGCATCCAGGAGGAGCAATTGCTTTTCATTTCTAAACCTGTGGTCCTACTCAACTCTCATTTCCAAAGTCAGGACAGGGGGCTGGAGGTGCGAGGTCAGATCCAGCCCTTCCAGAGAGCAAGCTCACATGATAAGGGGGCCATTGACTATTTTCCCAGCTATTGGGAAGCCGAGGAAGGACGGAAGGACGTGGACAGCCTCACCTGCAGCTAAAAGCTTCTGACACGGTCATGAGTCCACTTCATTTGGGCACCTAATTTCAGTTTACTGAGTGGGTTTACATCCATTTGCCTACCCTTGCTCTTGGGGGCTGATGGGGACACAGGTCCACACCCTAATTTCTAAGTGGGAAAAACTTGTTAAAATGCTCAAAGATGAGAGAATATAGCTTGTTCCAGAGAAAGCATAGTTTTATTTATTTTACAAAATAAATAAATAAATAAAGTATGAAAATGTGTCCATTTTCAGCAAGGCTACAAGAAAACAAATAGGGCCAGGGACATGGTTCCGTTGGCAGAGTGCTCACCTAGCATGCATGACGTTCTGGGTTTGATTTCCCCAGCAATGTGTAAACTGGGCATGCAGGTGCACACCTGTAATCCTAGCACTTAGGAGGTGGAGACAGGAGGATCAAGTTCAAAGTCACCCTCAGGTAGTGAGTCTGAGGCTAGCCTGGGCTAAGTGAGACCTTTTCCCAACAAACAAACAAAAAGAATGGGATAGAGAGATGGCTTGAATTTTTTTTTTTTTAAAGGGGGACTCAGGTTCAATTTCTAGCACCACACAGTGGCTCACAACAAATCTATGACTCCTACTGCAGGGGACTGGATACCCTCTTCTGACCTCTACAGGAACTGGGCAGGCAAAACATACATACGAAAATAGCCATGGCCGGCCGTGGTGGCGCACGCCTTTAATCCCAGCACTTGGGAGGCAGAGGCAGGCGGACTTCTGAGTTCGAGGCCAGCCTGGTCTACAGAGTGAGTTCCAGGACAGCCAGAAACCCTGTCTCGAAAAACCAAAAAAAAAAAAAAAAAAAAAAAAGAAAGAAAAGAAAAGAAAATAGCCATGGCCAAGACAGGACAACAACGGGGTTTGCAGACCGGGAAACTGCCTGGCACAGTCTACCCTACTGGGCATCCACAAAGACCCTTCTCAGTCCTAATGAATATCCTATTCATGAACAGTAATATATGGGTACTAGTGGGATAAACACCCCAAGGACATGGTCCTCTCCCCAAAATGAGACTTTCAGAGCCCTTCTCTGTCCTGTCTCTGGAGGAGGCAGGAGGCTGGGTTCTACTGGAGTCTCTAGTTGCAGCATTCACACCCCTCCTTCACATACTGTAATATACAAATTAGATGTAAGTGTAAGCATTGTTATCCTCCTATTCTGCCTTCAACACACACACAAGTCCTACTAGTCTCTGAAACTGTCCCCTAGGCCACCACTGTTGGGGACTCTGCTATTGAGTCCAGTCTACCATGACCAGATAGCTCCCTGAGCTCAGAACAAAATGGAGGACTCCCTTTTCTAGTGGGGCTTCCTCTTCTCTGCCTGACTTTATCTGGGGGAGCCTGACCCCCACATCTTCTACCTGAGGAATGTCGCATGGTCCTTGATAAAATTACAGCTTCAACTCCCTTTCTCCCAATAAAAACCTGCCCAGCAAGCACCTACAATGCCTTGCTATGTAAATGAGCATTCTCAGTGCCTTAAGCCTCACCCAGTTCCATCATCTGAAAGCCCCTTCCCACTCTCCAAGCCTCTATTGCCCTTGTTCACCCTGAGTAAGCTGCGTATGCAAGCTCACTGCCTACAGGTTCCGTTTCAACAGTGCCTCAGCCAGTTGGGGCAGTTTATTGGGAAAATGACTTATACCCCAGTAGTCCTTGGGTGGCTGTGGCTTTCTGTTGATCTTTTATGGTTGGATGTGGAAATAGTCCCTTTTCCATACGTTATCTTCTGTGCCATCATTGGTAGAACAGCAGCTGAGTGTGCCTTGAGCAGTAAGTACCAATCTGCCCAGCCAGGAGACAAGCCACGCTTTTGCACATAATGCCAATAGTATAAGCCCAAAATGAGTAACTCAATGGCACCATTGATGTACTCTCACTTGGAGCTATGATCTCTAAACTGTTCAAGTCCATGGATGGAGAGATGGCTCTGCAGTTAAGAGCACCTGCTGCTCTTCTAGAGGACCTGGGTTCTATTCCCAGCACCCACATGACGGCTCACAACCATCTAACCCTGGTTCCAGGGGATCTGGAATATCCTCTTCTGACCTCCTTGAGGTGAAATGTTCATACATATAAAAACATTTTAAAAAAATCAAAGCACCAAATTTCAGACTGAGAAGTGAGCTACTTTTCTTATTGCTATAACAAAACACCCAGAAATCAACTTAAGGGTTTGTTTTGTTTTGGCTTATGATTTGAGAGATCTGTTGGGGGCAGGAAGGCATGGCAGCAGGATCATGAGGAAGCTGTTCATACTGTGGAAAGAAGGAGAGGGAGAGAGAGAGAGAGAGAGAGAGAGAGAGAGAGAGAGAGAGAGAGAG
>NW_021604638.1:11277473-11296847 GCF_004785775.1 Grammomys surdaster | reverse complement strand
GAGAGAGAGAGAGAGAGAGAGAGAGAGAGAGAGAGAGAGAGAGAGAGAGAGAGAGAGAGAGATGCTGGCACTCAACTGGCTTCCTCTTTCTCTTTTAAATTCAGTCCAGGCCCCCAGCCTGGTCCCACCCACATTCAGGGTGGGTCCTCTCTCCTCAGTTACACCTGAGGAAGATAGACCACCACAGCAGACTCAGAGATGTGTCTCCTAGGTGATTCTAAATCCCATCAGATAAACAGTGAAGATGACCCATCACAGGAAGCCAGTTTTGTGCCTGGGGGTACAAGCAATCACGGGAGTAGACGTTCCCACTTCCTCCTCTGCACTCCTGGACTCAGGTTTTCCCACTGTTCCACTACAGGGGGCACACACACACACAGGATTGGCTGTATCCTATAGTTCAGAACTGTACTAGCTGTCCCCAGCTAGCCTGGAACACAGCCTTCCCTGGTCCACTTCAGTGTCCATCTATTGGGTAAAAGAACACATCGGCACAGCAGCATACTGTGTGGGTCTAGACAGCCTCATTTCTCTTGCCAAATCATCAAATCTTTAGTGAGAAGTCAGACTGGAAACAGGGCATTGTGGGTCAGGGAAGGCAAACCCCCCTGTAGAATAAGTACTAAAAGCACTGTTCCCACTACAATGTCTCCACAATGTGGACATTTGATTTAGCCTGTCTGTCATCTAGACCGCAGGTTTCTGTGGTGAGTGGGGCCGTATCAGGAACTCTAAGTCAGCTTTTGCTGAGAGGAAGGCTATATTATGTCCATTTGCAACCTGTAGCTCAGTCCCATGGCCAGTCTGTGTGAGAGCAACTGAGTGAGCACAAGGATGGTTAGGCAAAGACAATGCCTGACATCTCCAAAACACAGCATCTTGTCCAATGGTCACAGACAGTGGTGCTGTCTGCAGACCCAGACCATCCTCCCATCCGGTGCTTATTGGAGCTCCATCCACATGTCCTTCCACAGGTGTCTACTTGCTTCCAATCTTCCAGCTCTTACCATTCTCCTGGGCATCCGAGCAAAACACCAAGCATGGTATGCTTGCATGGGTATGTGGCCATATCTCTGGACCTCTATATTCTTCTTGGTGAAATGGACCACCTTCTGAGAGGCACTGCTTAGAATTCCTTTTTCTAGAAGCATCTGCCTCCTGTGATGCCTGCCTTGCCGGGCTACAACCATCCACTTCCACTTGGCATCGGGCCAGAGTTCCTTCTGCCTCTACCAACTGACCACAAGGAGCCTGTCCAGTGTGAGAACTCAGGGGTAGGATTAGAGAGACAGCAATGCTGAAGAACAGGTGGTACTCATCACTTTCTCTTGAGGATGGTGTGTTGCTGCCCAAGGCCTGGATGGGTAGACTGGGGGCTGCTGATACTGGCTCATGAAGGAGAGCTTAGGTTGTGTAGTTACTTGGTGTGGTCAGGTATGGCGTCCCTTCCAGAGCCCAGTGGCCTGCCAGAAGCTGCTTCTCTCTCTCTCTCTCTCTCTCTCTCTCTCTCTCTCTCTCTCTCTCTCTCTCTCTCTCTCTTTTTGGTTTTTCAAGACAGGGTTTCTCTGTATAGCCCTGGCTGTCCTGGAACTCACTCTGTAGACCAGGCTGGCCTCGAACTCAGAAATCCGCCTGCCTCTGCCTCTGCCTCCCAGGTGCTGGGAACTGCCCAGCCAGAAGCTGCTTCTCAAAAGGATAATTCTTATCTGCAGAGGAGAACGTCACCTTGTGCCAAATGAGAGTAGGACACAGGCATTTTCCTACTCAGGTCTTCCGGGAAGACCGTAGTGAATACCTGCCTCTAAGAACTTATCTACCATTGGATCTGCAGGGTCATGGGGTGAAGCTCCACTGGCAGAGCATCTTAAACCTGCGACCTGAATCTGCTCTGGAGCCCATTCAAGATGTGCAGTGCTGTGGCTACTCAGTAAGCATTGGCAGTGCATACAAATGGGTGTGCACAGCCTCCCAGATCAAGAGCCAGGCACAATTCTCTTATTCTTAGCGGCAGGAGTGGGAACTGGCTATTCTCTTGGAGAGGCTCTGGAAAGGACATTCTAACCATTTCACTTCCGGGAGAAGCGGGTGACTGCTTAGGAAGCCCAAGGATTTAAACTGGGGGGTCGGAGGGGGGTAGTGTGTGTGAGCCTCTGGATCTGCTGGAAGGGGCAGGGCAGAGGCACAGTGTGACTGGGCGCAGGACCTCTGGCAGAAGAGGAGAATTACCACAAACACAGCCAGGGCACACCCCAGGCTAGGCTCTATAAATAAGACCCAGTCCTCAACCCTCAGCCCTGGATCGCCTCCAGTACAGGAGCTGCAGAATACATACGGAGGACTCTGGGCAGCAGCGGGAGCAGCTGCAGCCAATGATAGGCGGAGGCTTTGCCTGTGGTTGATGGGATTGGAGAAGCACTGACTCATTGGCAGGGGTGGGAGGAGCGTGGTATTAGTTCCAATTATCAACTAGACACAACCTAGAATAATGGGGGAAGAGAGTCTCAGTGAAGGGTTGTCAGGATGTGACAAGTCTGTGGGGGACTGTCTTTTTTCCTTTTTTTTTTCTTTCTCTTCTGTGTACAAGTGTTTTGCCTGCCTGGATACCTGTGCACAATGTATATGCCTGGTGCCTGCTGAGGCCAGAGGAGGATATCACATTGTCTGCAATTGGGATCACAAACCGTTGTAAGGCACCACGAGGATGCTGGGAGGAGTGGGGTAAAGGAGGGGGAGAACATCTAGAGTGAATTCTGAGGTGTCTTAACAGGAAGGACACTAGCAGGATGAGTAGCGGACACTTGTGAGGTCCCTCCTCCACATCCTCATCCAGTCCAGGCTGTTGCTCTGCCATCACTACACGGCCTCCAAGGGTATGACCAAAACTTAACCGCAGGGGCTGAGGGCTTAGCTCGGCATGGCCCTGAGCGCCACCCTGCAAACCCCCAGTCATGATGAGGAGCTGGAGTTAGATACCCCAGCAATCAGACTAGTAGAGAGAGGGGCCAGGGCTAGATCATGAAGAACTTCCAAGATAGCCAGCTTTTTCCTCACCCTCCTGAGGGGAAACAAAAACCTATCCACTTAAGTCAAAGGCTCTGTGGACCTTTCTTCCTGCCAGCAGGCCCCTGCTGATGGATTAGCTCCACAAGTTCAAGGCCAGATCCGGACATGTTACACAGCAGCGGTGGGCCAGTCAGATATCCTTTCTTTAAACACCTAAATTAAGAGATATAGACTCTTCAGAAAGTTAAAACTAAAACAAAACAAAACAAACAAAACAAAACAGCCCTCAAGAAGAGACTGAATATTTGGCTTCCAGAGTCCCATCTCTGCTTTGAAGAAAGTATTTTTCTGTGTGTCTGGCAATTGAGTGTTTGCTCACCCCCAGTTAAACACCATTCTCCAACAGCTGATTCCGTCTGTTCTGCTTGCTGTTCAAATACCTGCCCTGCTCTAGAGTTTCCTTTCCTTTTAATCCTTTAACCGGCAAAGAAGCACAACTCACTGAGCTCCAGCCCGTAGGACTCAGGGGTGGAGACAGTCCATCAGCAGGACTACGGCTGGCCGAACTCGCTGTCAGTAAGGGAGTTTGTTGGGGTTGGGGATACCAAGCATCAGTGCAACAATAGCTGACTTACACAGGGGTGGTGCTGAGCTATGAAGCCACATGTGTGTATTAGGAGATAAAGCCTTGTTATTTTTCTCTTGGTCCGGGTGTCAAGAAGCCAGAGGTAAGATGATAGTAAATGTCAGGGACCAGGACTGGTGGTGGCTTGGTGGTAAAGAGAGAATATCGCTCTTACAGAGAAGCCAAGTTCAGTGCCCAGCACCTATGAAACTCTAGTTCCGGGGAACTTGATGCCCAGGTCTGGTCTCTGCAGGCACTGCACCCATGTGCATTTAAACACACACATATACACATAATTAAAAATAAAATATTTTTAAGTAGTCAGGTAAAGAAAAAAAAGAAAAAGAATTGTTGGGTACTGGACTAAAAGAGTCAGGGACAGCCGAGTATTGTGATGCACACCCTTAGTCCCAAAACTTGGGAGGCGGAGGGGCAGGTGGATGTCTGTGAGTTCAAGGCCATCCTTGTCTACAAGAGTTCCAGGCCACCCAGAGCTACGTAGTGACACTCTGTCTCCCTAGTAAAAATGACAAATGCCAGTCACTTGCTTTATTCAGTGTTGCCTAGCTTCTTATATGGATGACACCAAGTGATTTCAGGGTTATTGGGGCACTTGGGTATTACGGTCCCTTGGCTTCCAAGAGAGATATTCATTAAGCAAAGATGATCTTCAATAAAAAAGTGGTTCTCAGTCAGGTGGAGGGTGGTACGCATCTTTAATCCCAGCACTCGGGAGGTAGAAGCAGGCAAATCTCTGAGTTTGAAGCCAGCCTGCTCTACACAGAGAAACCCTGTTTCAAACAAAGCAAAACAAAACACCAAAAAAGTGGTTCTCATATATACCCAACATTTTAAAGGTTATGTTTACTCATCTATGATTTAATTAAGCCAGACAAAGACTAACACAACAGAAAGCATTATTCTCATCCCACGCTGAGTAACAAGCCCAGAGAGGCTGTGTTTTGCCCAGGATCACACAGCTGAGGGGGCTGATAGGATTTGAACACTGTCTGCTTATCCTCAGGTCCAGTGCTTCCAATCATACAAGCTGAAAATCAGTGTCTGACCTACCTGCTTCCCCGGCCTTGTTCCCGTAGCACAGAGATAACTGAGGGGTGCACAGGGGCACCTGAGGGGTGCACAGGGGTACCCGATGGTTGAGGTATTCCCTGAGAGTGCAGGCAGAAGTCAGGGACACAGGAAAGGCACAGAGTGACATATTGGTTACTGCAGCCTGTTGGGGCAGGATCTGAATACCTTTGCTCTTAGACACTAAGGTCGAATCCAGGCAGTTCCCTGGTGTCCCACCCCCTCACCTCCTGTCATTCAGACTCTCAGGAGCATGTACACTGGGTGAGCGAACCCGGCAATCAGGAACAGCATTCCAAGAGAAGGATCCTGGTTCCATGCCCGAAGCAAGCTGCTGGGAGTTAGCATCAGGCAGCCTTCAGTTCCCTGTAGCTGTCAGCACCTTCAACATGGCCCTACCTTGGCTGTGTGGGCACCACAGATCTAATGTACTTCTCTGTTAGCTGTCCCAGAAGTCAGCTCCCAGCTTTCTGCAACCCTTAGTTAACCCAGACTACAGACCAGAGCTTGACCTTGGGGATATGACCCTCCACATGCAGACAGTGCCACAAACCTTCCAGAAAGCCCGTCAGAATTGAAACGGTCCCTGTGGAGAAGTGACAGTGATGGCTTAGGACTCTGCATGTATCCGGAAGCCACTCATATGGTGCCCCTCAAGCGTTGCACTCTGCTCTGTAGACTTCTCCAGTGCTAATTCATCCCCACAGCCCTATGGAAACCAGGGCACAGAGAGGCTAAGGAACTTGCCCACCATCACACAGCCAGCATGCCTGCGGAGCTGGGGTATGAACCCAGGTGCTCTGGTTAAACGCCTCACTCCTTTTGTGTAACCGCTTTAGGCAGACTGTATCTGCCTGAGAGATGACATCAGGGCAGTGTGATGGTTAACCCTGATTGTCAACCTGTCAGACCAGGAGATGCCTGGGAGATTAGAGAAGCAGAGTGTCTGTGGGCGTGTCCCTGGAACAACAGACCACTAACACTTTGACCTATTTATTGATGGTTCAGACTCCAAACAAATAGACCACAGGAAGATGGTGAACTGTGGAAGGTGAGGCAGGGAGGACCCTCCAACTAGGACCCAGAGGATGAGCCTTTGTTTTGAAACAGGCTTTCACGTAGCTCAGGCTGGCCACACACTTGTTACATATCGGAGAATGACCTTGAACTCCTGATCTTCCGGACTGCTTACTAAGTGCTTGGTTATAAGTTGAAGTGCTGGGAGGCAGAGACAGGTGGATTTCTGAGTTCGAGGCCAGCCTGGTCTACAGAGTGAGTTCCAGGACAGCCAGGGCTACACAGAGAAACCCCGTCTCGAAAAACCAAAAAAAAAAACAAGTTGAAGCGCACCAGCTGTGGGCGGCACTACCCTTTTGTGTTTCCTTGGCTCCCTGGCTGCCAGAGGTGAGTAGTCTTGCTTCTACATGCTCCTGCTGCTGTGGTGTTCTGCTAATGGAGCCAGCCGTGCCATGAACAGAATCTTGCAAACTGTAAGCCGAAACAAACCTTTTGATTGAGGCTGTGGTGGTGCACACCTTTAATCCCAGCACTCAGGAGGCAGAGACAGAAAGACCTCCATGAGTTCCAGGCCAGCCCTGGATACAACGTGAGAGCCTGTCTCAATCCCAGTAACCACATGGTGGCTCACAACCATCTATAATGGGATCCGATGCCATCTTCTGGTGTGTCTGAAGACAACTACAGTGTCCCCATATATATAAAATAAACAAATACATCTTAAAAAAAAAAAAACTAAACATCTCCCTCCCCATATAAATTGTTCTTCTTGGTTACTTGTCCTGACTGAGAAACACTCTGCTCTGGACGCTCCATGCCCTTTTAGGGGTCACTCATTCCATGGTCCTGACTTAATGTTGTGTCCCCTGTGCCTGGCAGATCTCAGCACTCTGGGGCTCCTCTCCTCTCAGCCTGTGCCTGCTAAGTGAAACAGGGCACTGTTAATGCAGCTTGCGCTCCAGAGTCAGGCTGAGAGGTTAACCTGGCCAAGGACACAGCGCCCAGCTCGTCTACCTTCACCGTTGACACTACATACCCACATACGTCATTCATTCTTTATCGTGACAGTGCTCAGTTATTAGTGAGGAACCACAGTCATTTATGTGACTAATCACCATCTGGGTTCCTGGCATTTTTGCAGGCAGCCGTCTTCCTGTATTTCACAGCAGAATCCCTACTTGAGATGCTTAGATCTGCATGCATTCAGTGTGACTACCACCAGGTCATCGTGTGTACAGGTGGTGCCAGTCTGCCACCCTTTCCCTGAGGCAGGACAGTGTCTGTGCTCTGCGCTGTGTTCAACTGTAAAACTCCCCAGACATTCCCTAGTGGTTACTAGAATGCTTCCCAGTGGTGCCTAAGCTGGGAATTAGGGTTTGCTCCCCTGTGGTGAGAAAGCCCACATGGGCCCAAGCGATCAGGTCAGAACTCATCCAGATATCCACACAGAAAAAAAGGAGGTGGGCAGTGATTGGCTACAGCCTGCAGTTTGCTCCCTGTCACTCACCAGGAAGCCAGCTGCCACTTGACACAAGTGGTTTTTTTTCATGTCCTTTCCTAAAATAAGTCAGAAGGAGCTCCGGGGGGTGGGGGACTTTTCACCAAGCAAAACAGAAAAACAGAGAGTAGAACAGATCCCAGGTTTCGGGAGTTACCTGGGGAATCTCTACCCATCCAGTCCATCTAAGACTTATCAGATGAGGAGACTGAGGCCCAGAGATGCTGTTGCTAGTTCAAGATCATAGAAGAGCAGAGAGAAGCAGTGGTGGACCGTGCCCAGGCTAGGTCTTCTAACAGCAGCCCAGAGCCGACTGCATCAAAGCAAGGCTTGCCTACAGGCTCCACTAACGACTTCCTAAGTCTCTAGGACTTTTGAAAATGAAGGAAGCCAAGCTCCCCCCTCTAAACAGAAGCCATGGGACTACCTACATGGTTTGGGGTGTGCTATCCCCACCTTGGCTTTCCTTTCCTGGAGGAATGTTTAGATTCTTCTCCATCCTTTCAGACCAAAAGGAACATTACCTTCTATGAATGTTTCTGGACCCCTAGGGCAGCAGGTTCTCTGGTCAACGTTCTCAGGTCCTAACCTTGCCCCAACACACACAACACTTGGTGGTGGCACGGGCTCTTTTCCCTGAAATGCAGGTCTGTTTCACATTCATCTGTATAACCCAGCACATACCGTTAGCTAAGAAGGGGACTGCTCTGAGTCCAAACTCCTAAGTGGAAGACATCCAGCCTGTACCTAGCTTGCAGCGGAATTTAGAGTTGGCTGCAGGGCCAAACAGCGTGAGAAGATTCTAATCTCGGATCCAATGGGCTTTCAACACACACTGCCTAGAGGTGCCAAGCAGGTCAGACTGACAGTGAGTGGGCGTAGGGTATAAAATGCTATTTTGTGTGCAGAGAGTTCCAGGGCTGCAAAGTGACCTTATCCCGGTAGGCTGTCACTGCTCTTCAGCATTCTGTCTGTGAGACCTACCTGTCTCCTTCTGCCAAGGGGACAACTCTCAGGCCTGGCTGACCCAGACCTCAGGATCAAGGACAGAGTAAAGCAGGCTGACGGTATCTGTACTTAGGACAAAGGACTTCGGTGAGTCATCCTGACAACCTCCAGCTATGAAGTGCCTTCTATGAGAGCAACTTACGAAAGGATGAGAAACTGGGCTAAGTCCAAGCAGGTCAGATGGCTTGTGGGTAAAAGCATGAGCTAGCAAGCCTAAAGGACAAGGCTTGATCCCCAAGAGTCACACGATAGGAGAGAATCAACTCCATAAAGTTGTCCTCTGACTTCTACATGTAGATTGTGGCACATGTGTACAAACACATGCATTATACATACAATATTAATAAAGATTTAAAACTAAGGTCAACAAGATAGCTCCCTGGCAAAGGCCCTTGCTGCCAAGTCTGACTACCTGAGTTTGAGCGGAAAGTCCTATATTGTAGGAGAGAATTGACTCAAGAAAGTTGTCCTCTAGCCGGGCAGTGGTGGCGCACGCCTTTAATCCCAGCACTTGGGAGGCAGAGGCAGGTGGATTTTTTAGTTCGAGGCCAGTCTGGTCTACAGAGTGAGTTCCAGGACAGCCTGGGCTACATAGAGAAACCCCGTCTCGAAAAACAAAAAAACCCAAAAAATCAAAAAAAAAGAAAGAAAGTTATCCTCTAAGTTGTCCTCTGATCTTCCCATGTATGCCATCGTGTGCTTGCAACACACACATACATACACACACACACACACACACACACTTCATGTAAAAATTAAAGTTAAAAAAATTAAATTAAAAACACATAGAAAGGAACACAGCAAACTCTGGAATGTGGACTCCAATACCTCAAGTGCCCTTTAATTCGCTTGTTTACACGTGGACTGTGTGTACTTAAGAGTGGCATAAGCCATTCTCTAAATACAATCTGGTACCCAGACAGTGACGGATGCACAATGGAAGCTAGTGAACAAACCTCCACACAGGGAAGCAAAATGCATGGCACGACTCTAGTCAGATGCTCCCAAAGCCTTGGGTTTACCACCAAGGGGCAAAAGACAATTTGAAAGACGGCATGAGACTATTTCCATAGGCGACCCAGGCTCTGGGTGTTTCCTCAAGAGATACTGGTTTCTCTACTTTCTCTAAAGGAGCCAGAATGCTCTAAATGCTGTCAAGAGAAAGTTGGGGAGATGATAACCTATGTGGCACATGTGCTCAGCATCTTACATAGCATTTCCTTTAAGTGCTAAAAGAATCGCCTCCCTTTACAGACAAGAGCAACAAGGCTTGCACATTGGTCAGGTGGTTTGGGAGGGATGCCAACATTCACACCTACACCTCAAGGCTGCCCAAGCCCAAACACTCACCCATGCCACACTTCCTCACACAGGAGGGAAGGCATCTTCCTGAGAAGGCAAGGGCTCGAGGAACTCGGGGTGTGGCTAAGTGATAGAGGGCTTGCCCAGCATGCACAGAACCCTGGGCTCCACCCCACCACCCCACCCAGAGCAGAAAGGGAGGAATATCAAGTATAAGCACATGTGATCTGATCTATCTATTTGTAGAGAACGCTGAGCAGCTGAGAGTCCCCGTGTGTTGTCGATTTAATGTTAAACCTGGTCAGGCCACGTGAGAAAAATGTCTGGAGCCACAGTGTGACAAATGAGCCTCTGGCCGCATGCTGTGTCTGCTCTCTTCTGCTGTGAGGTGAAGCTTGAGAGACTTTACCAGTCCTACCGTCATCTCCAGGCCCATTCCTACCCTGGGAGATGAGTGGAAACTCCCAGGTCAAGCATCCTTTCGGTCCACTGTCAACTCAGCAAAGCATCATGGTGACTCCTTTCTGACTGCCTTTCTTCCCCTTTGGCGACAACATCTCACATCCTAAATAGTGATTGGTCAAGTTGACCTGTAGCTCAACAGGATATAAAATACATATTTTAAATAGACTATTATATTTTTAAAAATTATTAGCCAGATGTGGTGGCTTTAATCTTAGTATACCTTTAATCCCAGCACTTAGGAAACAGAGGCAGGCAGGTAGATCTCTGTGAGTCTGAGACCAGCCTGGTCTACATAGTGAGTTCCAGACCAGCCAGGGCTGCATAGTAAGACCCTGACTCAAAAGATTAAATTAAAAATTTAAAACATACTAAAATGAAAAGAAAGAGATTACTCTTAATTTACTAAGCACCTAACAACCTCAGCTTGAGCGAGGACAGTCAGACGGAAGCTCATCAGTTAATGTCATTAGCCAGCTCTGTTAGGGCAGAGCAGCTAATGGAAGCAGCTTCAGGGATCATCATCCAAAGGGCCAGGGGCTCAGCTGTGCCAGGCTTAAGGAGATCACCCGGGAGAGGAAAGGACCCTTCCCACCAGACTGGAAGCCTGCCACGTGAGACATGGGTGAAGAGATTTCTTACCCTAACAGTCACGGTGAATGCCACAGAATGACATGGCTGGAAGCCAGGAAGTGCTGCAAAGAAAGACTCTCATGGCCATGGAACGCCCCTTCCTGGGGTTGTTCTGTTGGTGAGATGGGGAGGAAGAGGCGGGGTCAAAGTCATGGCAGTCATGGCGCTATGTAATATGGATGACTTTGTGTGGCAGCGGTATGTATAATATGGGTGGCTTTGCATGGCAGCGGTATGTATAATATGGGTGGCTTTGCATGCTGGCTGGCTTCCTGCATCAGAGGGAAACATTCTATTTCACTTCTAAATTATCATAATCTCCAAAGGGAAAAATCCCTTAGGCTGTGGCACTTGTCTTATGGTCCTGTGAGGTCCCCAAACCCTATTCTGTCTCTCTTACCAGTCAGTGGGCAGGAAAGCTTTAGGACAGATGAGCACCTGACTGAATTACTGTCCCAGCCTAAAGTTCATCAGACAATGCACGTCTGCTTTTCAGTTTTTTCTTTCCTTTTTTTTTTTTTTTTTTTTGAGTCAGGATCTCACAATGCGGCCCTGGCAGGGTAACCTCAAACTCTCAGAGACCTGCCTGTCTCTGCCTTCCCGGTGCTGGGACTAAAGACATGCAGCACCATGCCTCCTGGCTCCAGTTATATTCCTAAGAGACAGAACAATCCTATGAGGTGGGATTTCATATGACAAGCCAAGAATTTGGTTTATACAAAAAGTTAGTGTTCTAAAAAACAAAAAGCCCTCAAAACAATTTTCATATGCCAAGGTGTGGCACTGGAGCTTTGCCAACAGAGAACACATGGAGAGTGATGATTAAAGCCATAGAGCAGTCACTTGGGAGAGAAGAGAGAAAACGCACAGGGTGCTCAGTTACTGCTCCAAACTCTAACACACAACGATACACAGTATGGACAGAAACAAAACAAAACAACCATCCAAGTGCTAGGCTGTGGTGGACACGCCTTTAATCCAGCACTCAGGAGGCAGAGACAGGCAGATCTCTGAGTTTGAGGCCAGCCTGGTCTACAGAGTGAGTTCCAGGACACGCAGGGCTACACAGAGAAACAAAACCAACAACAGCAATCATCATCCAGGCACTGCAGGGTCGTGGGCCCCTGTTGGCAATCATGGCCAGGTGCAGCAGCAGCATTCTGCAGAGGACACGGATGCTACAGCCAGAGAGTGTCCTGTAGGCATTGGGGTATTTAATAAAGAACCTGCCAGGGGCAAATGCTTATCTCAGAGTCGGCCATGGGGAAACACTGTTAAATGAACAGCACTGCCGTGGCCACTAAACTCTAAAGAGAACCAGAGCCCAGATGGCCACAGCAGAAATTGTCCTGAAGCACTGGTTTTCCCTTGACCCACACGATGAGGCTGTCTGTTATCCCTCTGCTGAGCCTTAGGATCTCCCTCTGGGAACAGATTAAGGTCACATCTTGTCAGAGATGAGAAGAATGTGACAAGAATAGTGCTGCTGGCAACATGGTGGCACCGCTAGCAGAGTCTGAGGACTGAACTTTTCCCCAGACATCCCCCAGTCCAAAGGTACCTAGTAAGGGTCCTCTCTGAAATTGGACAGATAACGTAGCCAGTCACTGGACAAAGTAGGTGGGAATCCTATTAGCCATTGTCCTCCTGTCCCTATTTCCGTCTCTTTCATTTCTTGTAAGTATCTTGCTTCAAAGTCAAACTAGAGCTCTGGGGAGGAAGTCCTGGAGAGAAAGACTTCAGATACCAATACCCATATGTCCCGTACCAGCCCAACAAACCAAACATGGTGCCGAACACTTTCTGGATCAAGTCGTGGAAATAAACGGCTGTGCACAGAAACATGCACACCCAGATGAAGGTCAGGAAGCCCAGGGCTACAACAAGGGTGGTGATAGCGGCATGGAGGTGGTGGCTGCGATCTGTCTTCACCTCATGCAGCACGGCCATCTCTTCCACGATCATGAGCGCACAGAAGGTCAGTAGGAAGGAGTGGCCCGAGATGTCAAAGCCATACCAGAAGCCCCCTTCCCGGTGGCACTGCTGCTTGCTACGATGCTCCTGTCTGATGCCCTCCAGGGCTGGGGACTGGTAGCAGCTGCCTGTGTAGTGCTCAATGTTGGAGAAGAGGGCTGTGCAGGTATACCAGATGGCTGTGCCCACGAGGAGGGTACTCAACCGCCGTAGGACCAGGCTGGTCTTGCCCGTTAGGTGGTAGTTGGTGAGGGCAATGAAAGGCAGGAGGAGACAGACTGTCCAGGCCCAGGCCAATTTAACAAAATACCTGACAGAGGAGGAAAACGCAGGTGAAGAACAGACTTGGCAGAAAAGAAATGGTATCGTCATGCTCCTAAGGAAAGTTATTTAAAACCCACCGAAGCGGTCCATCCAAATAGCTATGCCCTCTTCTATTCTATTAATACATGCTTACACATGCTTTATTCCCTAAGCACTGAAACTAGTTAACCCATAACTCTGAGGTGACACTGAGCCATATAGATGTGTCATGCCAAAATGGAGGTCATATGTGGTAGATCAGGGTTCGAATCCAGGGCCTGACATTTTCCAGTTAGGTTACTTTCTCAGGAAAGCAATATCTAAGTGTCTATCAAATGTCAGATGCATTCACCCATATCTACAATTAGCTGAGGAGGACAGGGTCTTTTTTTTTTTCTTCTAAGTATAGCCCAGGCTGTCTTAAACTGCCTACGTAGCTGAGGATAGTCTTAAACTCTAGACCCTCCTGCCTCGACCTCTCAAGCAGCACCATTATAGGTATCACACTCAGTTCTATGTGGTGTCGGGGTCCAAACCTGTGTGCATGCTAGGAAGGCTCTATCACCTGACTTGTACGGCCAGCCTTCATTTCACCCACTTTACAGAGAGCTCTGGGGGCTCAGAAAACTGAACTCTGCCGAGGCCACACACACAGTGGCAAACAGACTGAGCCACACTTTACGCAGCCCCAAAGTCCATGTCTTTTCTACCAGTGTTGTTTTCTACAAAGCTGGTAGGAAAAGAGCTTTACTCAAGCTACAGGACCAGAGTTTGAATCCTGACTCTGACTCTTATTTATTAGGGGTACCTTCAGGCCTCAGTTCCCTCAGCTAGGAAAGCTAAGGGCACCAAGCCGTTCTTAAAATCTCTTCCAGATTCAACGAGTCACTGCCAGTTCCCTCCCTATTAATCAGCATCACACCTTGGAACAAAACATTAGACTCCATGGCTACCCCTAAACAACAGAGATTGGTGTGCCAGGCTGCTGGGCTCCTGGTTCATTAGGCCAGATAAAGCAACATCTGCCACGTCTGCCTCCTCTGTGCTCATGAAAGGTGGCTGACCTGAAGACCTGGGCAGAAAACACACACAAAAGAGGTCTGAAACAAGTACCACCCTCACTCTCTGACTAGCCACTACCAGTGGGTAAGGATGAAGGTGGGCCAGGGACAGGATGCTTCTTCCCTAGGTTCCAGTAGTTTCTCAGACACCACCAAAGAGCCTATCACTAAAACCTTCGCAGGCTTGTTAAAGCCAAGGTCTGCCAGAAACCTGACCCAGCTGCTCAAAAGAGAAAACCGGGTTTGAAGTAGATTAACAAGAAGAAGAGTGGCAGCTTCTCCGCAAACTGGAGACACTAGTCTGAACCATTAAGTTCACATGGAAGGAGAAATTTCACCTTCCAAACTCCCTGGATTGCTCCAACGGAGTGCTGTACAAAAACTTGGGATATAAGTGTTTTTTAAAGAACTAGGAAAGAAATAAGTGGAGTTAGAGAGTCGTCCCAAAGAGGTCGGCTGAGGTTGCTTTCCTGGGTAACTGCCATGCACTTTAGAGTACTGAGAAAGTCCAAGGAGATCCAGGAGAAAGGTCACCAGCGCGAAAGGTTTCACGATTCTACCAACGTAGGGCCGGGAGGGCAAAAGCTCCCAGGGTGGTAGGTGGGTCTAGAGGTGGTCTTTAAGACAATGGTGGGATTTTTGCCACAGTGGTTAGGAGAAGGGTGTCTGACTAGCCGGCAGGAGTAAGGTGACATTTCTCCAAACAGGACAGGGGCGAGCACCTAACTCTGGGGGTGGAGTAAAAGCCGCTCCAATGTACCCACTGGCACTTATAACCCACCCGTCACCAACTCGATCCTCCTATCGGAATGCTCAAATATTAGGCGCGAGTGTCAACCGCTTTCCCAGGGTCCTGGCGTCCCGACACGCGCACGGACGAGGCTGTCAAGACGGGGCTCCCTCCCGATGACTCGCCCACCCCAGCATCCAACTGGCTTCTTGGGGCGCGGGGCCCGGGAGCCTGATGCACTCACACGTTGAGGACGTTGCGCTTATTGCTGAGGTAGCTCTCGGGCAGCGGAGACAGCTCCTTGAGGACCGAGCCCACCAGCATGGCGACCACCAGCGCCCAGGGCATGTGGCGCCGCACCGCTGCCCGCACCAGCGTCCCGCGGAGAAACCACGCACAGCGCTCCAGGTGCTCCATGCCGGTCCTTCTCGGCCACCGTCCGCCGCCCGGAGCCTTCTCGGCCACCGTCTTCCCCTGCGCCCGAGCTGGTACCGCCACATCCCTCTGGGCGCATGCGTGCTTCCGCAAGCTCCGCCCCCTAAGGGGAGGGGCTCCCTCTAGTGGCCAGGAGGGGTCTCTGCAGAGTGCAGGACTGCCTCTACCTGCGCCGCTTCCCCTCATCGCTCCCAAGCTACGTGCTAAGAGCACTGCAGGCTGCACTTTGCCTGGGCAATCTGCTACCCTCACGTTTGTAGGATTCTCGCTGCTTTCTTCATCTGCAAAATACAATCAAGAGACCCACCTTCTTAAGAGCTACTTTGGGAGTTCCTTATACTGGTTCAGATGCAGAGTTTTGAGATGAAGTTTCATTGGAAAGTAATTACTAAATTTAAATCTTATCAACTTGTTTTGTTTTGAGACAAGGTTTCTCTGAGTAGTCCTGGCTGTCTTGGGACTCATTCTGTATAACCAGGGTGGCCTCGAACTCAGAGATCACCTGCACTTTGCCTCCCGAGTACTGAGATTAAGGTCATGTGCCACCGTGCCCAACACTACTTCCGGTTTTGAGACAGGTAAGGGCCCTTGTTGTCAAGCCAAATAACCTGGGTTCAATCCTTGGGACCCACGTTGTGGAAGGCTAGAACCAGTTCGCATAAGTTGTTCACACACACACACACACACACACACAATAAATAAATAAATAAACAAACCGATAAATAAATAGATAAAATAAATGTAGGAATGAAACAATTGTGTTGTTGACTGAAAATCTTGGGTGTCTGAAGTTTGTAGAGCTCATATAAGGCACTGGTGACTCACTCAGTTTTGTCCCTTAGCTAAGCTCCTAGCCCATGAAGCTTCCCAGCCGTGAGTTCTTCCGTAGCCGCTGTATTTTATAGATTAACACTTAAAATCAAGATCAAAAACTCAAACCCACCACTTTCTAATTATTTTACTATGTTTTATTATTATTAATGTTCTTGTTTGTCTATTTTGAAACAGGATCTCTTTATATGGCCCTGGCTGGCCTGGAGCTCACTATCTAGAAAGGGCTGGTTTTGAACCTGTGTCTGTCTTCCTGTCTCTACCTCCCTCTTGGGTGCCGGGATTACAGGCATATGCCATCACATCTGGCTTAAATATGCTCTTGAGTCTACCTGCATCAATTGTACCTCCCTGGTACACCTCTGTGCTCTCTTCCCCCTCCTGTGATGTCACACAGGAAGCTTGAAACCATCCACATAGAAGTATTTACACTAAGGAAACTGGCAAGTGCTACAAAAACCAGCCTGTATTCTGTCCTCTCCTGTCTTCCCTGGGCTATGGCTCCATTTGTCAATGTATGGTTGAGCTGAAATCATAGGTGGGCTGTGGATACAAATGTCCAGTAAAATCACAGTGTAAGCATCAGCCCGTTATAGTTACAACAGAGAGTCCCGTGGGAGCTGGGGCTGTAACTTGGTTGGTAGAATGCTTGATTAGCATGCATGAAATCCTCGGTTCAGTGCCTAGCACTGCATAAATTGTGTGTGGCAATGCATGACTGTAATCCTCAGCATGCCAGACGTAATGGCTCAGCCACAGAGTGAGTTTGGGACAAGCCTGAGCTACATGAGACCACTATTCTAAAAAAAAAAAAAAAAAAAAGGATTGTATATTTCATTGTAAGTCATGTACAACACTCTTATATTGAGAGGTTTTTATTTTTAGAAAGTTCATAATCTATATATGTAAATACTAATATCTTTTCTTCAGGAGGGCTCATCGTATTAAACATTTAACAGCAAACCACAGTTTGCACACACATATAGTACACATAGAAACACATGCAGCATATAAGCAATTATGTTAATAGATCTATAGTTTTAGATACAATTTGATGACAGTTCATGATAGAACATGCTCCTACCATGTGTGGGAAGCTGGGATTTCTTTATGCTCAATTATACAACTCAACTTGATTTTTAAAACATCCTGGTGTGCCTGACCTATAATCTCAGTACTTGGAATGAGGTTGGGGGAATCTTGCAAATTCGAGGGCAGCCTGGTCTAGATGAAGAATTTCAGGGCTGTGAGGCTCTACGTTCAAATAACTAGTACCAAAAACCAAGCAAGCAAGCAAACAAAAGCTTGTCGTGACTCACTGTTGATTTCATAATAGGACATGAGAAGCACTGAAGTCGTAACGGTAAGACATTGCCGTGCAGTGCCCTTGCCTTCCCACCACAAGGGATAGAAGACTGCACGCAGGTGACGGAGGGAAGGCTCGGGGGTGAAGTGCTCACCATGCAAGCTCCAGGACTTCTGAGTAGATCACCAGCACCCACAGAAACAGCCAGGCGCAGTGGTGTGCCTGTGTAATTCCAGCACCGGAGACACAGAGACAGGGGGATCCCTGGGGTTTGCTAGCAGGGATCTTAGTAGAATTGGTGAACTCCAGGATCAACAAGAGACCCTGCCTCAAAAAATAAGGTGGAGAGAGCAAGATATCTAACATTAACTAACTCATTGACCTCTGGCCTCTGTATGGACTCAGATGTACACACACACACACACACACACACACACACACGGTGGGGGGAGGGAGAGAGACAGGGACCTCAGTAGTACCACCCTACTGTTGATTTACAACTGTTATTTGTCTTTTATATGAATACTCATTTGGAAGCATTGTTTTGTGTACAAATAAGTAGGAAGATACCCCATCTTCACGTACAGGAAGAATTAATATTGCTGAACTGTGCACATTATTTAAAACAACCTTCAGATGCAGACAATTCCTATCAGAAAATATAATCCTAAACTTTCTTATGTATGTGTTACCACTATGTACATCTGTACATCACGCGTATGCCTGGTACCACCAGTGGCCAGAAGAGATCATCACATCCCCTGGAACTGGAGTTACAGATGATATGTGCACGTTGGGGATCAAACCCATGTCCTCTGGAAGAACAATAAGTGCTCTTAATGGCCGAGCCACTTCTCTAGCCCTTTAATCCTGAAATTTCTATGGAATATAACAAAAATAGCCAAGGTAGGCATGAGCCAAAAAAAAGAAAGTTTATTATACCACCTGATTGCAAATGACATTTTAAAGCAGTAATAATTAAAACAGCATGGCACTGCCATAACACTTATATACATCGACCTTCAGAACAGACATGAGGAGCTGAGATGGATCTCAGTTGTCAGAGTGTTTGCCTCGCATGCACGAAGCCAAGTGTGGTAGCATGTGCCGGCCTGAGCCTGCAATCCTAATGTGTTAGAGGTAGAAGCAGGAAGATCAAGGATTCAAGGTCATCTTTGGGTACCTAGTCAAGTCTAGGCTAACCTGGAGTACAGGAGACCCTTGAGAGAGAGAGAGAGAGAGAGAGAGAGAGAGAGAGAGAGAGAGAGAGGAAGGGAGGGAGACTGGGTGGGGAGGGAGGGATAAAAATGCTGTATAATCTAAGAAGGGAATATAAGAAGGGAATAAAGTTGCAAACTCTTGTTTTGGTTCCCAGTTTGAGAGGTTTGGTTCACAGGTGGAGGATGAACTTTAGGCATGTGACAAGGCAGAAGGAGCCTTGAAGGAAAAGCAGGATCTAACTGCTCACCTCACCGAGGTAGGGGAGAGGAAAGGTGGAGAATGGAGGAGCCCAGGGCTACACCTTCCCATCAGGCCCTCCCCCTGCCTCCCACCTCTTGACAGCATGGTTTACAAATGATGAACCTATCCTGGATTTACAACCCCAGTGATATCAGGGCCCTTAGATTACACTCATTTCCCAAAAGCCAGTCCCCTGGAACCTGTGCCTTCAGCAAGGTGGTCACCTAGGGATATTTATTATTCAAAGCACATCTGCTTTGAACAGAGCTTGGTGTGAATAACTATGATCCCAGCCCTCAGAGCAGAAGCAGGAGGATGGCCCAAAGTTCACAGCTGTCCTGGGTTACACAGAGTCCGAAGCCAGGGAGCTCCTTAAGTGAGCCCTTGTCTCAAAAACCCAACTCACCAAATAAAAGCAATCTTTAAACCTGGCTCAGGCGAATAAACCTCCTTCTGCCCACCCCACCCCATCCCCCTTGATCTGTTTTTACAGTAAATCAACCTATGTTACTTGGTTAAATAACAATTTTTAAAAAAAAAAAATCTGGAATGGGAGTCTCCATAAAAAGTTCTAGTTAAATCTTTCTTTCTTTCTTTCTTTCTTTCTTTCTTTCTTTCTTTCTTTCTTTCTTTCTT
>NW_021604638.1:11263904-11277463 GCF_004785775.1 Grammomys surdaster | reverse complement strand
CTTTCTTTCTTTCTTTCTTTCTTTCTTTCTTTCTTTCTTTCTTTCTTCCTCTCCTTTTTTTTTGAAGGTAAGGTCTCATGTAGCTTCAATTCATTTATATATCTGAGAATGAGTTTGAATTCCAGATCCCCCTGCCTCTTCCCAAGTACTGGGATTATAGGTCAATATGACAACAATTGGCTCTTTTTTTTTTTTTTTTTTTTTAGTTTTTTTCGAGACAGGGTTTCTCTGTGTAGTCCTGGCTGTCCTGAAACTCACTCTGTAGACCAGGCTGGCCTCGAACTCAGAAATCCGCCTGCCTCTGCCTCCCAAGTGCTGGGATTAAAGGCATGTGCCACCACCGCCCGGCTAACAGTTGCCTCTTAAGCTATAATTTATAATTTACTTATTCTTATATTTATTTTCTGTGTCCCCTACTTAGATGCTAGATCCAGAGAGTTACATTCACTGGTGTAACCCAGTGTCTAGAATGGTACCTGGAGTTTACAAAGCAGTTAAACAATTGTGTTACTGAATAATCAATGAATTATTACTGTTGGTATGGGGTCTTGTTCATGGTCAGTAACTACTCTTCCCTGAGCTAAATTCAGAGTATAGAGTCATTACTAGAGCTAGAAAGACTTGCTCAGTGTTTTAGAGAACTGGCGACTCTTTCAGAGGAATTGATCACAGGATCAATTCCCTGCAGCTACATGGCAACTCATAACTCTCTGTAACACTAGTCCAGGGGATCCAACACCCTCTTCTGGCCTTATGTGCATCAGGCATGCATATGGTATGCAGGCATACATGCAGACAAAATAACACAATATAGATAGATAGATAGATAGATAGATAGATAGATAGATAGATAGACGGGTGGGTAGGTGGATGGGTGGGTGGGTGGGTGGGTGGATGGATGGATGGATGGATGGATCTTCTTAAAGAATCATTACTAATGCAGTGGGCAAAAGGAAATTATTTTTGAACTTTAAATAGATTCTTTATGAATAGAAAATAAATAACCCCAAATAACAGCTTCAGAATAACTACGTCTTTCATCTCAAGGAGTTCCCACCATTAGGAATGCCTGTGGATGCCGGGCGGTGGTGGCGCACGCCTTTAATCCCAGCACTTGGGAGGCAGAGGCAGGCGGATTTCTGAGTTCGAGAGTTCGAGGCTAGCCTGGTCTACAGAGTGAGTTCCAGGACAGCCAGGGCTACACAGAGAAACCCTGTCTCGAAAAACCAAAAAAAAAAAAAAAAAAAAAAAGAATGCCTGTGGAAGCTGCTCTGCAGTCCCTGGAGTCTGGAAGATACTGAGATGAAACATTGGGTTTGGCGAGGTCAGCGTAGGCCTGGAAGAGAGGGAAGGGCATGGCCAGCGGTCAGCCAGAGGAGCAGTGGGAAACAGCCATTCCCGGAAGAGTGACCAGCCATGCCCTTTCGTTGGCTGGTGCCTATGAAATACTTCATTCAGATTGGAAGTGAGAGAGACAGCCAAGTGCTCTCTCTCAGTGGGAGGCTCCCTCTGTCCACAGCCCCTGGCCAAGCAAGGCTAGCAAGCGGCTCACTCCTAGCACCTTACTTCTGACTTCTTTCTGCAAAGTCTCCTGAATTAGTCACCCCTGGCCACGGCTCTTTCTGACCCAAGGGAACAGACAGCCATTGCCTGGAGCGTGGCAGCTGAGTAAAGCTGGCATCTGCCAGAGGGTAGATCTCCTGCCCTCCTAGCTGGAAAGCAGCACATTCTGTCTGTGCCTCCAACACACACAAACTTAGGCATAGGGACAAGAGGGCTGGCGCTAAGTGCAGGTCCCATCTTTGCTCATCGGCAGGCTGCAGGGAGAAGAGGAGGGGTATTGCATGGGACCCTCACTACCCCCAAGCAGCTTTGTGGACTACTTCTCAACCCCCAGCTTCCTCCTGTGGAGATGCCTCCTAGAGACTTCAGACACTCATATCTCAGGCAGTCAAGGGCCCAGGCCTAGGAGGAGGTAGCTGGCCTGGTCTGGAAGAGATTGGTAAGATGAGAAAAAGATCAGCCAGAATGGTGGCTCCCTGCAGAGTAAGAGGAGGAGACATTGGGGTTAGAGACAACTGGAGGTTTAGACATTGTTTCTTCACCTGGGGTGGGTTGGAGTGGAGGTGTCACATAGATATAGTTGAAAAAGTACTCATTAAATTCCACACTGATGTCTCAGAAGTCTTGTATGCTATGGTATTTCACCAGTCTCCATTAAAACACGTACATAAGCAATCAATAACGACCATAACAAAGTAAGAAGCTCTAGGTAGATGAAAATGTCTGGGGTTCTAGGACTATGCCAGGTACTGGGCTTGGTGTTGTAGATTGTTCTCTTTGCCATAAGGATGCCTGTTCCTTCTCCCAGGCAGGTACTGTTTTTTTGTTTGTTTGTTTGGTTGGTTGGTTGGTTGGTTGGTTTTTTAAGACAGGGTTTCTCTGTGTAGCCCTGACTGTCCTGGAACTCACTCTGTAGACCAGGCTGGCCTCAAACTCAGAAATCCGCCCAGGCAGGTACTGTTATGTTCCTTCCTACAACTGCAAACACGGAGGCACAGACAGGCTAAGAAACATAGTCAAAGTCACACAGCCAGGTAGCAGAGTTGGGATTCAGAGTAAGACCTGTATACCCCACAGGCAAAGTTTACCAAAATGACAGCTAATGGTGTTTGGACATCATATATTACATTGGGTTAAAACATATGTGAGTTCAAATCTACCTTGTCTTCATTACCTGTCCTACCTCTGACAAGTTAATCTGTTTCCTTGCTGAGAAGCCAGAATCATATTTTGTCTACTGTGTCACTTGGATAAGTATGTGAAAACTTATTTTGTTCAGAGCCAAGTATCTAGTAGGGGTAGAATAAACGGTCACCTCCGAAATAATGGTGATCTTTGAGGGATGTTTAGAGTCACTGGCAAGATAGAGAAGGCAGGATAATCACTCCCCACTTAACAGAAGGTCTGTGGCTCAGCTGTGCCCGGAGGGTCCCATGGTTCCTGCCCCCCTCCCCCAGTACTGATGAATTCTTAGGGTCCAGCTGGGCGGTGGCTGCGGACCTTGCAGGAATGTGCGGCTGGGTGGCCAGGCAGGGGGCGCTGACGCCTGGGCTTTTCCGCTCCAGCTGCTTGGGCTGGCGACGCAGCACATTCCACGGCCACACCTGGCCTGATTGAGGCAGCTGTCCCAGACCAGGACGAGAATTTCCTAGTCCTGCGGCCGCCAGCCCCGAGGGCATGGCCTTGACCCCGGACTGGACGGGCATGGCATAGCGGGACTACGGAGTATCCCTGGGGCTCCGGGCTGATGGTCACCTCGCTCTGCACTGCCAGCAGTCACCCACACCCAAGACAGGGCTCTAGCCCGCCTGATCTGGTCTGCTATCTAGCTCCCCACTCTAACACAGCGAGCGGCTCCCTGACTTAGCCTCTGCAAACACCAGGGGAATGTTCACTGCCTGCCTCTCAGCAGAGCTGTTCTTAAATAGGGACCTCTCAGAGCACTTCTCTGGAAGGCTCTGGGGACTGTGGGAAATCAGACCTTTGACGATGGAGTAATGTGCAAAGCGGCTTCTCTGCATGGCTCAGCGCTAGTCTTACCTCCACCTTGGTGAAACACGGAAGTCTCCAGCTGAACTGCTCCCTCTTAGTCTCAGTATCCCCAAGCGCTTCCCTCGCATGGCCTTTCGGGAGTGCTTCAGTGGAGCCCAGTTACTTTGAGGTGGTTCTCCCTGCCTGAGTGCTGACTCTCCCCAGCTGAGCACAGCTCCTCAAGATGAATGAAGGATTTTGAAGTTCTCCAGGCTGTGTGTTAGGGTAGATATTTATATGTGGTTAGGAAGGGTATATTAGGAGAATAAGAATGTCTCCTCATCTCCACACCCTCTCACTCAGTAGCCTGGATAGCTGGCAACCTGCAACTCCATCTAGACTAGGCTGGTGTCGAACTCATAAAGATCGTCTTGCTTTTGATTCCTAAGTGCTGGGATTAAAGGTCTGCACCACCATCTCTCTTTGAAAAAAGAATTTTTAGAAGTGTGTGTGTGTACGTGTGTGTGTGTGTGTGTGTGTGTGTTCCCCTAGAGTTACAGGTGGCTGTGAGCTGCCCCACATGGGTGCTTATAACCAAATTCTCGTCTTCTACAAGAGCAGTAAATACTCTGAGTATATGCTCTAGTATATGTTTCTCCTTAGGATTTTTAATTCTATTCTTGTCGACAATATACTTTATTATTATTTTTTACATTGTTTACTGAAGGTAGGGGCACATACATGTACACATGTGACCTGCATGTGGAGGTCATAGGACAACCTTCAGGAGACACTTCTCTCCTTCATGGGTTTCGAACTCAGGTAGTCAGACTTGCCAGCAAGTGCCTTTGCCTACTGAGCCTTCTTGCCAATGCAAGAGAGTTTTGTTTTGTTTTGTTTTGTTTTGTTTTGTTTTGTTTTGTTTTGTTTTGTTTTAAACAGATTTTCAAAGCCTTATCTAGTCCTTAAAGTTGTATTAAGGTGTAACAACCTGACCCAGACATATACAACTATATGAATATATGAATCTTTTACCTGCAGTCGCCAGCACAATTGCTACCCAGATCATGACATAAATTGCGTGTGGCTGTATGAAGAGCTAGCAGAGGACTGAGGATACAGGTCAGTGGTTGGCCATCTGCCTAGCGTGCATGAAGCTCTGAGTCCGCTCTTCAGCACTGTAAACAAACAGACTACATGAAAGGAATGGAGGGGGTAGACGCATGGTACAATCAGTGTCTGCCTGCCCCGAGCATGAGGACCTGACACAGGACCCCAGCACCCATGGAGAAAGCTGGGCATGGCTGTACTTATCTATAATCCTATTACTGGAGATGCAGAGACAGGAGAATTCCTGGGACTTCCTGGCCAGTTAGCCTAGCTGAATGCAAGTTCCAGCTTCAGTGAGAGACAGTATCTCAAATGAAATGGTCAAGCCAGGCAGGACAGCTCAGGTTCTTAGCCCCAGCACCGGGGAATCAGAGGCAGGAGATCTCAGTGAGTTCGAGGCCAGTCTGGTCTACAGAGTCCGTTTCAGAACAGCCAGGCTATACAGTAAGACCTTGTCTTGAAAACAAACAAGCAAAGAAGATGGAAAGTGATCAAGAAAGAAAACCATTGTCAATCCCTGCCTACACATGCACACACACACACACACACCACACAGACACACATAAGTCAGACAGTTCTCAAGACAAAGAATAAACAAGAATATAGAGATGCTAATTACTCTGATCACTATATTTTATATATTTATATCAAATTATCCCATCACATTTTCCAAGCTAAAATATCGCATCCTATGTATTTAGCTATCTAATAGATTAAAATCGCTGGCCATTCCCTCCTGCCTCTCTGCACCCCAAAGTTCTCATCTCTGTAACCCTCAGTCGGCTGTGCCATCCTGAAGGTCAGTCAGTCTACGGGATCCCAGGGGATTCATTTGAACATTTCTGTTGGTGTCTGACACTGAGAAGCCCCGCTTCCTCTGCTAACCTGTCTCTTTCTTACTAGATTTCTACAGCGAATAAAAAAAACACCTTTTCCTCCCTGTACTGAACCTAGGGCCTCTCACATGCTAGACAAGTGTTCTACCACTGAGCTACATCCTCGGCACTCTTTTCATTAAACCACGCACACACACACACACACACGCACACACACTCATACACATACACACATTACATGTACTTATTTATTCTGTGTGTATGGGGTTGGGGGTAGGTCAGAAGACAACTTGCAGGAGTTAGTTATCTCCCTCTATTATGTAGGTCCCGGGGAAAGGGGTCAAACTCAAGTTATTCAGCTTGGTGGCAAGCACCTTTACCCGCTTAGCCATCTCACAGACCCTCTTTTCCCTTTTTTGAGATGGGATCTCACTGAATTCAAGGCTAACTTTGAGTATACCATCTCCCTGCCTTGCTCTCCGGAGTAGCTAGGGTTACAAGACCTTCACCAATAGGCCCAGCTCAGAAGCACCTATTTCTTGTTCCCATTTCCCAGATGAGGAAAGAGTTCCAAAGAAGGCCTAGGACTTGCTGTGGGTCGTTGTATAAACCTCTAGATGATGAAATGCTAGGCCTCACCTACTAATCCAGCCCTTCTCAAAGGTGGGTCAAGACCCCTTTGATGAACCTGTATCTCAAAAAAAAAATCCATCTACATTACAATTCATAACTAGCAAAATTACAGTTATGAAGCAGCAATCAGAATGATGTTACGCTGAGGACCATAGTGTGAGAAACTGTTGCAGTAGCAACAGGAAATTTGAGAACCACAGCACTGGACCATTGTGCTTCCCTCTGAGAGGTCCACTGAGGAGGCCGTGCTGCCCCAAGTGCAGAGAGGGCAAAGGGCGTGGCTGTGGGGCCCAGAGGTATTTTATTTATGTATATTTATTTGCAAAGTCACCAGCTACCCTGAGCTACTGTGAACCTCTCCAGCCCCCCTCCCTAGGTCAGGGACAGTCGGTCACCAGTAACCTCTCCATTCTGCTGTTCCGAGGACACAGGCCTGGCTTCAGGTCAAATCTTGGTGTCCAGATGTATTTGCTAAGTGCTTCAGGCGGTTGCCTTCCTCTTTGAAGCTATGTTTTCAACTGTTAAAAGAAGATTAAAATTCCTGTACATAGCGAAGGCAGTAACAGGTGGGAAATGCGGCGGTCATTGTTATTGTTCAGCTTTCTAAATTATAAAATAACACAAACACAAAAAGCTAAATATGGGTTGGGGATGTAGCCCATTGGCTGGTTGGCAGAGTGCTTACCTAGCACACAGAGCCCAGAGCCCTGGGTTTCATCTCAGCACTGAACATGCCCAGAGCGGTGGTTCAGAACTAGAAGCAGAAGGATCAGAAGTCCATGGACTTGTTTAGCTACATACTGAGTTTATGGGCAGCCTGAGCTACTTGAGACTGTCTTAGACACAAAACATGAAATCTAACTATGGAGACTAGCAAAGATGTATCTGTGTACCCAGCATCTTCCATCCATCCTGACAGCCCAAGTCCTTCCCTGGGACCTACACGGTGACCGGACATACACAAAATAAATAAATATGAAAGATGTCAAATCAGTTGTGGAGCATGTAGCCTAAGGTGTTACTGGGATGTAAGCTGTTTTGTAGCCACTAATTCCAGTCAAGAACTAGAAGCCCCTTCAATGTTCCATCCCAAAACTTTTAGAATGTTTTCTAGAATTGACATTATTTTTTGGTATGCTTCACCTTACAGTTTTGTTGCTTTTGGACATATCCCTAGTCAGTAGTGTGTCTTTTGTTGTTGTTGTTGTTGTTGTTGTTGTTTTCAAACAGGGTCTCATGAAACCCAGACTGGCCTCAGAGTTTACTGTGTAATTGGTGCTGGCCTTGAATTCTTGATCTTTTTGCCTCTCTCTGCAGAATACCAAGATTCCAGTTATATGCACCACCATGCCTGGGATGTAGTATATCGTCTTATCGGTGTAAAAAAAAAAACCTATAGCATTTATGACCTTAATTAAACTCGGTGAGTTACAACAAAACACATAGAAGTGGGAGGAAAGGGCTGGAAAGATGGCTCAGTGGTCAAAGTGTTGTCTGTTCTTCTAGGGTGTCTCGGTCAGGGTCACTGTTGCTGTGATCAAACACCATGACCAAAAGCAACCTGGAAAGGAAAGGGTTTATTTGGCTTACGATTCCATATGGCACTCTTCATTATCAAAGGAGCTGATGCAAAAGCCATGGAGGAGTGCTGCTTACTGGCTTGCTCCTCATGGCTTGCTCAGCCTGCTTTCTTATAGAACCCAGGACCACCAACCCCAGGTGGCTCCACTCACAAATGGGCTGGGACTTCCCAAATCAATCACTAGTTAAGAAAATGCCCTACAGGCTTGCCTACAGCCTTATCTTATGGAGAGATTTCCTCAGATGAAGTTCAATCACTAATTAAAGAAAATGCCCTATGGGCTTGCCTACAGGCTGATCTTATGAAGATATCTCCTCAGATGTTCCCTCTCTGATTCTAGCTTGTAACAAGTTGACACAGAACTAGCCAGCACAGAGGAACTGGGTTCAATTCCCTATACCCACAAGGTGGCTCACAACCATCTCTAACTCCAGTCCCAGGCATTTCCACACCCTCTTCTGGTCTAAATGGAGAACAGACATACCCACAGACAAACTTACACATAAAACAAACAAACAAACAAACAAACAAATAAATAGTTTAAAGAATGGGGGGAGACTTGTTGAGAGAAGGGGTTCAGTGGGAGTGCACAGGGGTTAGAGGATGATGGGGTGAAATGACCAGAATACGTAACATGTGTATATGAAGTTGTCAAAGACTAAAAAACTCAAAGCTGTGGGAGCTGGGGAACTAGTAGAGAGGTTAAGAGCATTTGTAACTTATAACCATCTATTACTCTTCTTCCCAGCGACCCTCACACAAATAAAAAATTTAAATTTTTTCCCCTCAGAGGGGAAAAAAAACCAAAAAACAACCCCCCAAAACAAAAATAAACAAACAAAAACAAAACCAGCAACAACAACAACAAAAACTAAAACCTTTGGGGAGACAAAGCAGGAGAATCACTACAATTTTGAGGCCAGTCTGGGATAAGTAGAAAAACCAATGGCTGCACTCCTGCTGCTTGGATCTGGAGTGACAGATCTGAGCACTATAGTCTGGAGCCTGCCATCTCCGGTAAGTTGTCCTTGGACAAGCCATTCGACCTCTCTGATCCTCTTTTCCCTACTGGAAACTGGTTCAGAGGGCCTCTAAGGGCCTCTCTGCCTTCCAGGCCCCTCTGCCTAGGAGCAGTCTTCTGGACCACATCCTGGTTGCAGATACAGCTTTGTGCTGTGGGGTAGGAGAGACCTATGCCAGAATCCTGTTTCCCAGGGGGCAAACTGCTCAGCCTCTCTGAACTTCCACGTTGTCAGCCGGAGAACAGGGGTGCCGATATCGTGAAGATGGGATGAGGCTTAACAAGCCTGCAGGTATAGAGCATTTAGATCCAGCCATCCCCCGTGTGCTCTGCAAAGGTTGACTGTTGATATCATTATTAGCTGTTGTTATAATTATTGTCAGCTTGTCCTGTGACAGGCATTTCAGTGAGTGTCTTAAGAGATACTAACTCCGGCCAGCAAGATGGCTCGGTGGGTAAGCCTGACCACCTGAGTTGGTCTCTGGTTGGTCTCTGGGATTCACATGGTAGAAAGAGAAAGTTGATTCCTAAAGGTGGTCCTCTGACCGTCACAGTGTGCTGTGATAAATATAATTTAATCTCTTTTTTGACACAGAGTGTCACTCTGTTGATGCAGGATATTTGATCACACTTCGAAGTCCGAGATTGTGTTGTTTACTGGACAAACCTGTTTCTAGTTGTGGTGTGGCTGAGTCTTAGTACACACCTTTAATCCCAACCAGTGAAGGTGAAGTTAGTTTGTAGAAGAAAGCATTCATGTTTGAAAGTGATGTCTAATTGAGTGGCAAAGTGACAAATCAGAAAAGATTTGACAGAATAGGATATGCCCAATTCTCAGACAGAAAAAAAAAGGCTACTTGAGAGAGCACCACAGAAAAAAAAAGAAGATAAGAAGCAGTTTTACTGGGAGAGTTTTACAGAGACAGACTGAAGAGAGAACAAGCCAGATACAGGTGAAGACAGAAGGAGCCAGAGAAGGAGCAGAAACCAGATTAGAACAGATTGCTAGAGTTAGTTTAAGGTCAAGCAGAGGAATTCAGAAAAGGCAAAGAGGGAGAAGCCAGATTAAATCAGTCAGCTTGGAGAGGTATTTGAGCCAGAAGAGCTGAGTTGAATCACCCAGCCAGAGATCAGAAAGAACAAGAAAGGGTGAGCTTATCCAGCAGTAAGTCTCAGAGGCTGGAAACATTCTAGGCCTAGATAAGATTGTACAGAGGCTAGAAGCTTCCAGGACTAGGCCTAGGTTAGCAGAAGGAGACAATAAGCCTCAGAGATGACAATTATTACAGGAGAATAAAAAATACTTTCATATTCTGTAGCCCTAGCTGGCCTGGAATTCACTCCGTAGTGCAGGGTCACCTTGAGTTCAAAGTCTGCTTCTATCTCCTGAGTGCTGAAAGCTGTGCCACCGTGCCTGGGCTCATGTTGGGAGCCAACTTTGAGCAGAAAGCGACTATCATCTTTGCAGCCATCTCGAGCCATATACCCTGACAAGAGACTTGTTTTCAACAGCCTACAACAGCTCAGCACACTCTGATAATTATCTTGCTTTTTTTTGTTGTTTTTTTTGTTTTGTTTTGGTTTTGGTTTTTTCGTTTGTTTGTTTGTTTTGTTTTTTCGAGACAGGGTTTCTCTGTATAGCCCTGGCTGTCCTGGAACTCACTGTGTAGACCAGGCTGTCCTGGAACTCAGAAATCTGCCTGCCTCTGCCTCCCAAGTGCTGGGATTAAAGGCGTGCGCCACCACCGCCTGGCTTATCTTGCTTTTCTTACATATCTTGTTTTGTTGTTTATTGCCCCCAGCTGCAGGGTGCACGTGGTAAAGTGTCTTCAGCTGCGTTCTCCTGCTTGTGCTTATATATACCCATGATTTCCTTTCAATAAAGGCGAGACTTGAGGTGAGACTAGATCAGACTTCCTGTCTTGTCTCCATTTTTCGAGTCTCCGTCCCCATGCTCTCTTGCTAGGCCCTGACCCTCAGACTGGAGCAGCAGAATGGGCCGTTACAAAGTGGCCCCCTGAACGTGAGGCAGCTTGGGCCACTACAGGCTCACCCTCATATTTTACTATTTTTAATTCTCTCTCTCTCTCTCTCTCTCTGCTTTATGTGTGCATGTGTGTGTGTGCTCGAGTGCATGTGCACACACAAGAAGCTTAGAGAAATCAGGAGATCTCCCTGGAGTTGGAGTTCCAGGCAGTTGTGAGCCACTCACCATGTATGCTGAGAACCAAACTCATCCTCTGGAAGAGCAGTGCACACTCTTAACCACTGAGCCCTCTCTCCAGCCCTATGGTTCCACTTTATAGATGAAGAAACTGAGGCACAGAATGATTGAGTAGCTTGCTAGTAGTCACACAGTAATCGTTGGGGCTAGACCAGTAACCTAGGCTGTCTGGATTCAGCCTGCCCTGTGACCCACTAAACTATACCGCCTCAAAGACCAATTTTCTGGAAGAATTTCCCTTCATTTGTTCAAGACCAGAGAAGGTGAGAAGCAGGCAGTCACTGAATCCAGCAGGAATAGAAGCCATTGAGAGAAAATAACCCAAAACTCCTAATTTGGATTGCCCCTATTATTTTCTGCCTTACCCTGGCCATTTTTTCTTCTGAAAACCTGCCTCATGGAAACGGATCAGCCTTCTCTAGAGCAAAGAAGGCCGATGTGCACCCATCTGTACAATAGATGCATCTCTGCCTCAGACATGCCCTGTGTAGTAGAACCATTGATGCTAAGCTCTAAAGCAAGGCTTGGGCACTTCCCACGGGAGTGGTCAAGGTTGGGCAGCCAGCAGGGTTTGGACACAGTTTGACAGTCCTCCGTCCCCAAGAACGAGGGCTGTTTGTGTCTGCTTTCTTGCCCTGTGGTGAAAAGGCCCTGCTAAGGTCAGGGATCTCAGCCTCCCACAGTCTCCTTTAGTTTCCAGTGGGTCATTTAACCAAGCTGAGGGTGCTGTGGCTGGGGACACTACTGCAGCAGCAGAGTGTGTGCTTTGGCGGCCGTGTCGTCTGGGCTGTGGAGGAACAGTCTGAGTGGCAGCCTGGAGCTAGGATTTCAAGTGTCTGGAGGAAGACCTGGTTTGAGTGGGCCAGCCCAAAGCGTTCATTCCTGGACCACCAGCTAGGCAGAGACCCAACCTTGCCACTTCCCGACTTGCTTCAGCCCGGGGCTTTTCTTTAAAAATAAAAACAAAACAAAAAATAAACAACACAAACCAAACCATAACCTACTTCTTTTTAGATTTGTATTATTTTATGTTTGTGTGTGTTTTGTCTGCCTGTATGTCTGTGTAGCACATGTGTGCCTGGTGCCCTAAGAGGTGGTGAGCCTCTATGTGGGTGCTGGGAATCGAACCCAGGTCCTTTATAACAACACGCGCTCTTAACCACTGAACCAACTCTCCAGCCCAGCCTGGGTTTGGGGGGGGGGGGGGATTGGTTTCATTCATTTTCCTTTTACACACGTCCTGTCAGTGTGATTCTCCTAGTACTGAAGGTCTGGTGGTTATTTGTGCAGAATATGAACAGCCAGAGAGGGGAAAATGAGTACTAAATCCACACGACTTCAGCAACTCGGAGGGGATGGACTCACACCCACACATGTATGTACAGTCACGTGTGTGCTCATGCAGGCACCTGGATGTACATGATGTGACATAGAAGCCCGCATGCCCTATGTACATGCAACTGGACCAGCACACACAAGACACACAGGTGTAGACAGTTACATAAGAGCATTATGAACGTGCATGCACACACCCACAGAAAACACACTGGGTGCCAGCTGCCACTGTAGCTCCAGAGACAGTGACTCACTGGCTCTCATAACAGTTTGATGAGGCAGGTGATGAGACAGGTGTCTCTGCTCTCTCGTCCGTACCGGTGAGGATAGAACAGTTCAGTGATCAACTGCTCATGGGCGCTTAGCAGTGGAATGACAGGGTCTGAAACACTTTGCTGAACACACACACACCATGCTGTTTGAGTGGGGTTCGCCTCAGACATCTGTATTTTGTTTGGATACAGAACAGAACACCATTTGCTCATGCTAACAGGGCTCTGGGGAACAGACTTGGATTTGAACCCAGGCTCTATTGAATGTGCCCTTTTTCCTTCACCTCTGGGAGTGAGGGGGGGGGCGTTCAGAGTCTTTTATATTCCTTTACAGAATGGTACAGAGAGGGCTTGTGGCACCTGCCTCTGAGTGCTGGCTGAGCTTGTGTGTGTAAAGCTCTCATCCCAGGGTATGGCACAGGTTAGATGCTCATACCTGGACCACCATCATATCTGCCCACTCTGAGGCCCACTCTAGGGCTTCCTAGGGAGAAGTCAGAACTCTCTCCTGCTGCCTTATTCTACAAGGGTCTGGCAAGTAGAGGTTTCTCCTGGGTCTGGGATCTCCCTGGGTGCATGGGCATCTCCTTCCAGGACCCCTGCCCCATTACTCTTTCTCCACCCAGCTGGTAGCTCAGCCATAGCCCCTGCACATTCCAGATGGCAAAGAGACCAGGAGGAGAGAGCTGGAGAGGAAAGCCCACAGGAGAGGCAGGCGGAGCTTCACTCTCTGAATGTGCTGGCTGGAGAAGGAGGGGGCTGCTGGCTGGGACGTCAGAGGCCATCACTCCCCAGGGACGTTAAAGTCGCTGCACTACCAGAGTTATTTGCAGAGGTCCCCTGACTTCTCCATCACCTCCTGCCACCTCCTGGGGTCACCTGTTCTGGGTATGTGCCCCCAAGGAACCTGATGTCTGGTTTTCCCTAGCCTTTCCTGGCCTCCTCTCCTCTCCTCTCCTCTCCTCTCCTCTCCTCTCCTCTCCTCTCCTCTCCTCTCCTCTCCTCTCCTCTC
>NW_021604638.1:11251705-11263804 GCF_004785775.1 Grammomys surdaster | reverse complement strand
TCTCCTCTCCTCTCCTCTCCTCTCCTCTCCTCTCCTCTCCTTTCCTCGATTCTATTCCCCTTTGCGTCTGTCTCTGCCTCTATTTCATAACTCTCTGCTCCTCCTCCTTCCTGTTTCTTTCACGTCCTCCTTCTCAGTCTCCTTGTTTGCCTCTCCTTGTCTTTTTCTCTGACCTCTGATGTCCTCTCTACCTCTGTCTTCTGCCATCTGACCTCCCCATGTCACCCTCTCCATCCTGTACTCAGAAAAGGGCCTGTCCTGCTTCTGCGGGCACGTACTGAGCCCAACATTAAGGGATTGGTAAAGAGGGTGTTTAACCAGAGGGGATGGCCGTCTGTCTCCTGGGCAGATGTGACAGAGCCCTGGCTTTGAGGTGGTGGCACCTTCCCACTCCAGAGCCCAGTCTGAATTAGCCACTGTCTGGGCACTTCTCATCACCTAACCCACTGAGTCCAGGGAGCGAGGAGGAAGAATTGCGTATCAGGATGAGAGCTGGGTCAGAGGATCTCTGCCAAGCTCCCAAGGAGCATTCTCCAGACTGGCAGTGCTCAAGGAGAGTTCTCAGGGTTTGGCCTTTTCATACCCACTTTCAGGCAGCAGCTCTAACTGCAGCAGACAGGTACAGCATCCCAGACAGCTATGCCTCTTCTGTCCAGCATCATGGGCCTTGCGGGCCTTCTCCTCTGGATGGGTCACACAGTGGGGGCTTTACGGATGCCCAACACCACACTAGTCCAGGGACGACCCAAGAACATAGCTGTGTGGCCCCTGTCTGGCCTGGGGGTCCCCCGGCACCGCCGGAAGCGCCACATCTCTGCCCGGGACATGAGCGCCTTGCTGGATTATCACAACCACATCCGGGCCAGCGTGCACCCACCTGCTGCCAACATGGAATATATGGTGAGTCCTAAGCTTTCCCTGTGCACCTTCCAGCCAAGACAAGATTGTTCACTGTGGCCTGGAGTGCCTGGCTCTGAAGAGCTAGACCATCTGCCCGTCTGTCTGGCCCAAGCAAATGGTGAAAATGGGTGATCCATTTTACAGATGTAGAAAGTAAGGTCCTTGCATAAATCCTCAGTGAATGGGGCTGGGGAAGGGGATGGGGAAAAGAATACTATCTGTAGAGGACCTTGGGGCCCTTCACAGAACCCTCTTCCTTCAATACTGCATTTTATCTGTTTTTCAAATGAAGAAATTGGGAGTCAGAGGACAGGTTTGCCTAAGGTCACCCAGCCTGGATTGCAAGCCAGGTCTGCTTGCTGATAAGGCAGGAGTTTCCAATAACACAATATGCAGTCCAAGAATTTTGCCCCACACTGGGGATTTGCAGGGAGTAGAGACAGGAGCTTTCCAGGCTATTGTCTCTCAGCAGAGGGGGTTGCTTGACACACCCAGACCATTCATTCCCAGTCTCGGAGGAGGACAGACAGGCACCAGGGTATCTCAGACTGAGGAATGCCAGGAGCTGAATCTCAGTGCAGGCTGAGATGTCTTTTTCAAAGGGTCAGACCTAGTGTCTCTCAGCTTAGTCTCCCAGAAGCCAAAACCCTCAGCATGGAGGAGGAACAGCCACCTATCTCAGCTCCTCCCTGGGACCATTGTCCCCAAAGCCTGGAGAGATAGGCTGCCAGCACACAGAGACTTCTTTAGGAAAAGAGATAGCTGATAGACTCCCACCTGCCAAACAACTGGAAATGGGGCCCCTCTCAGTGCTCTCTTATGTACCACTCCTACTTGATGCCAGATGCAGCGCTAAGCCTTCTGGGTACTTCAGAGAACGAGGTTTGTTCCCTTGAGAACCCTACTGTTTGGGGGGAGGGGAGAGGTAAGAGAAACCAAAGTCCACAACAAGATACAGAGCCCTAATATCACATATCAGGAGGTAATTGTGAAGGGGCCAGACAGGAGCCAGATAGCAGGGAGCTGGGGCTTGGGGTGGGAGGCGTCATCTACTTGTTTGCCGACTTATTCATTCATTTATTAACATTGAAACTGCCACACAGAAGGCCCCCCAGTTCCTAAACAAATGACACATTTAATTGAGCACCAGCAATATGGGTGGCACTAGCCCCAACAGGTGTTTACTTATTGCGTGTGGTATAGAGCACAGAGATCGAGCTGTCTAGTCTCTCCAGGGATGCTGGGGAAGGCCACGGGTGCAGCAGCAGGCGGCAGCAACAGGGCAGGTGTCTGGGCTTCCTTCAGCACCCCCATTTCTTGTTCGTTCGCTTGGTGGCGCATGCCCACGGATCAGGTTGAGCCTAGGCAGCTCTCCCTCTTGAGGCCTTCCAAGCGCCAAGAAGGTCTGGTCACTTTCCACATTCCCACATGCCCTGGGCTTGTGGTGCGTCATGTTTGTTTGACAGCTCATTTCCTTGCTAGACTGAGTCCTTGGTGCCAAGGAATATTGTTCAATATTTGCTGAGTGAACAATACCAACAGAGAGAATTCCAGGGAGTCAGAGTTAGGAGGAAACTGGGTTTGGGGGTTTTGTTAATATTCTATCTATCTATTTTTTATGTGTGTGAAGGTTTTGCTTGTGTGTATGACTGTGCACCATGTGGGTGCCTGGTATTGAAGGAGGCAGGAAGAAGCATCGGGTCCCCTGGAACTGGAGTTACAGATGGTTCTGAACTTCCACATGGGAGCTAGGAACTGAACCTGGGTCCTCTGGAAAAGCAGCCAGTGCCCTTAACCACTGAGCCATCTCTCTGTAGCCTTTGGTTTATTTTGAGACATCTTGTCAGCAGTGGGAAATGTTGTTAGCTGCGTTAGAGTCCTTAAGTCTCAGCTAGTGGAAGACTTTAACCAGGGCCCAGCGGGAGGGGCTGTCCTCTCTTCCCAAGTCTCCATAATTTCTCCTGTCTTGCTATCCTCCTTCAACCTCCTGTAGCCCAGGCTTTCCTTAAACAGAAAAGCGTATCAGCATCTCTAGAACTGGGATTATAGGCAGTTGTGATTTGTTACATGGGTGCTGGGAACTAAACCCAGGTCCTCTGAAAGAACACTATGTGGATTTTTCCTCTAAACCACCTTTCCAGCCCTGGGAGCTAGTATTGTTTTTTAAGAGATTTTTTTTCCAGCTATAAACTGTGAAGAATTTCCATGCTGGAAACTTATATAATCATGAAGAAGGATAAAGAGGGGATTTAATAGGTGTCAATGTGGAATACTCACTAGAGTGACCTGCCTTGTCAAGTCAAAGGAGTCTGGTGTAGAATAGAACACACAGCCATTTGTGTGTCTACATATCTGAGTGTACAGAGAGTATTTCAGGTTGGAGACTGCTGAGGACGGATACAGGACAGCTTAGAAGACAGTCCAGGAGTGATGAAAGATGTAGGTTGGTCCACTTTCCCTTCTTTTGATATCTTGTTTTTGAGACAGTGTCTCTCTGCTATGCAGCCTTAGCTGGCCTGGTGCTTGCCATATACACTAGACTGGCTTCAATTTATAGAGATCTTCCTGTCTCTGCTTCCTGAATGCTAAGATTAAAGGTACGCACCACTACCTTCTGCTTTTATTTTTAATCTTAATTCTTTGCAAGTTTCCATAGTATTAAGGAAAAAGGTCTTGCTTGAGTTGAATTTTTAAATGAAAATACTGGGAACTTAAACTCAAGGCTTTCTCTTCACCCCGGACTCAGTCACTTGGAGGGACAGCTGATAACCATTAAATAAATGCCCTGGGATTCCAAGCTGAGCTTAGGGTGTTCATTTTGAGGTCTAGTGAAAAAGAAAGAGCATTGGACTCAGAGCCAGAGACAGGAGCACAGACCTTGGCTCAGCTGAGGATTTGTGCTTGACCTGGGAGTCTGTCTTAGCCTTAATTTTCAGATCTCTAAGTGGGTGTATTGGTCTCAAGAGATTGAAAAGACACAGTGCCAGGTAAATGGGCATCTCTGTACCCAACTACAGTCATGGTGGTTGTTTACCCTGGGACAAACTCATGATCTTTCCTTCATCAGGTTTGGGATGAGCAGCTGGCCAGGTCTGCTGAAGCCTGGGCCACCCAGTGTATCTGGGCCCACGGACCCTCACAGTTGATGAAATATGTGGGCCAGAACCTCTCTATCCATTCCGGCCGGTGAGTGAACTGCTGTCCTTTCTTCATTTAGTCAGTGGACGAATGTGTACTGAGTACCCACTCTGGCCCAGGGGCTATGGCACAGTGGTCGATACTGTGATTAAACAGGCAGACAAGTTCTGTGCATATGGAAGCCCATTCTAATTAGGAGACACAGGCAGAACGGGCTAGACAAATCAGAATTCATGCTATGTCAGAGAGTGGGGATGGATTTGAAGAAGCACATGTGCAATGAGGTGGTGAGGGCGTTGGGGAGTGGAGCTAGGACAGAGGGGGCGGTGAGTAAACTGGGCCCAGGGACGACAATGAAACTGAACTTCTGGCCTGGCTTTTGTCAACATTGCAGCTTCTGAGTCAGAATGTGGGCGCCTGAGTTCTGGTATGTGTGATCTGAGGAAGTCGCAAATCTCGGGAGTCCCTGTTGACCTAGGCTATTTCTAGACAGGTGGGTTTCATAAGCTAGAAAACTTTCAAAGACATTACCAAGGGCTGAGGAGAGGCACAGCTGGTAAAGTGTTTGTCATGCAATCTCGAGGATCTGTGTTCAGTTCTCAAAACCCATGTAAGAAAGCAAAGCATAATGGCACATTTCTGCAATCCCTACACCGGGGAAATAGAGGCCAGAGGGTCCCTGGGGATCACTGGCTAGGCAGACTAGCCTAATCTTTGAATTTTAGGCCAGTGAGAGACCCTGTCTCAAAACACAAGGTAGATGGCAACTAAGAAATGATACCTGGGGTTGACTTCTGGCCTCCGAATGGACACACATGCCTCGCGTGATCACGTGTGTCTGCACATGTGCACAGGAACACACATAACAACACTTAAGAGATGGCACATTTTTATTCAACAAATTAAGGACAGTAGGAAAATGTGACCCTCCCTATCCTATCAGTTTGCCCTGACCTGAGCAGGGGTCAAGGTTGATCCTGACTGAGCTCCTCAGACCTTTGGGTGCATCTCCACCTTTCCATGTCACCAGCCGCTTGGAGACAGTGTTGGCCTTGGGAGGCCTGAATGGTCTCTCAGAGCCCTGCAGAGCTGGTTTGACATCCATGGCCTTCCCCTGGCTCATGCACCCTCTTTTCCTGCTATGAAATTCTTCCTGTCTCAATCAAATTGCCCAATGACTGGCCCTGTGGGAGCTCACAGAGAAAGCATGTTGACGAGCAGAGGTACTGTTGCACATTGCCAGTGTGGGTGCTCCTGGGCCCAGTCACTGCTCTTTCAGCTTTATGTCTATCTGCTGAATACACTGATGAAGAGTAAGACAGGACACCAATGGGCAGGCTGGGAAAGGAAGGCTACACATAATTCCCTTCAGAAAATGCAGCTTATTTAGAGAGATCCAACACTCTTTTTTGACATCCCTGGACACTGCAGTCATGTGCACAGACATACACACACACACACACACACACACACACATGGACACACACACACACAATTTAAGATAAAAATAAAATCTTTTTAAAAATATTTTACATTTACATGAATATGTGTATGCCACATGTATTCTCGGGGCCCTGAACTTGGATCTTCTGGAAGACCTGAGCCAGCTCCAAAATCTGGTCTTCTTAAAAAGCAAAGAATAAGAGACTCAGGGAGAGCCAGCTGTACTGGCAACACCTTTAACCCCAGCACTTGGAAGACAGAGACAGAGAGAGAGGCAGAGAGAGGAGGCAGAGAGAGGAGGCAGAGAGAGGAGGCAGAGAGAGAGGAGGCAGAGAGGAAGGCAGAGGAAAGGGAGGCAGAGAGAGAGGGAGGCAGAGTGGGAGGCAGGGAGAAGGGGAGGCAGAGGGGGGAGGCAGAAAGAGAGGGAGGCAGACAGAGGGAGAGGGAGAGAGAGAGAGAGGCAGAGAGAGAGAGAGGGAGGCAGAGAGAGGGGGAGGCAGGGAGAAGGGGAGGCAGAGAGGGGGGAGGCAGAAAGAGAGGGAGGCAGAGAGAGGGGGAGGCAGAGAGAGAGAGAGAGGCAGAGAGAGAGAGAGGAAGGCAGAGAGAGAGAAAGGGAGGCAGAGAGGGAGGCAGAGAGGGGCAGAGAGTCAGAAGGGGCAGAGGAGGCAGAGACAGAAGAGGCAGAGCCAGAAGAGGCAGAGGAGGCAGAGGAGGCAGAGGAAGCAGAGGAGGCAGAGGAGGCAGAGGCAGAGGTAGAGGCAGGCTGATCTCCGTGTATTCAAGGCCAACCAGAGTTAGTCAGATGCCATCGAGAGGGATGGTGAGGAGAGGCCAGAGAGACTCTTCAGAGAAGTCATCAGAGAAACACCCCAGAGCAATCCCAAGAACAAAATGAACGTCATACTCTTGTAAGTTTGAGGGGACTGGGCAAGACGTTTCATGTCCTGCGGATTAGTTTGGCACACCATCAAGCTACAGCTTTAGACTGCTTCTAAACTCTGACCCAGAGAGAGCTGCTTGGGAGGTGGCCTGATCTCTCCAGGCTGTGGACATTGTCAGCTCTAGCTGATGGAGAAAGTCCTCAGACCCCATCAGGTACTTTAGCCTGAGAGCTTCCTGGGTTGGCCTGATGATCCAGCATGCCTCTCCTTCCCTGAAAACACAAGATCTGTCTGAGAGGTCACCACAACCTGTCTCTACACAGCTTTATAGAGCTCGTACTATGTGCCAGGGACAGGTGAGCTCTCCGTGGTTCTTCAGAACAGAGCTGTGAGGTAGGTACGACAGTCTACATTCTATCGTTTTACATGTGGGGAACATGATGGAGCAATGAGTGACCCACCAAACAAATTGGTGACAGAGTGACTTTTCCATCCTCACTCACCTTCTTCCATGTTCTTGGCCTCCACAGGTACCGTTCTGTAGTGGATCTTGTGAAGTCTTGGTCTGAGGAAAAGCGCCATTACTTGTTTCCGGCTCCAAAGGATTGCACTCCACACTGCCCTTGGCTCTGCAGTGGTCCTGTGTGTTCCCACTATACCCAGGTACTCCCCTGAGTGCTACTGAGCAGACGCTGGCCCCTCAGACAGAGACTAATGGGGGAAGGCAGGACAGGAACATTCATTCTGGCCCCATGTGCTTTCTTTTGTTTCTCTTTTTGTAGACAGGCTCACTGCCTATCCCAAGCTGGTCCCTAACTCTCCATCTTCCTGTCTCAGCCTCCTGAGTGCTAGAACCACAGGCACTCCCACCGTTCCCCGAGTGTGCTTTCCTTTACATAAGGTGTATGTTCCTGGAAATTTGTACAGACAATGCATTGAGATGAACTATATTTGAAACACAGGCTCTCAGGGGCCTGGAACTCATTACAGACATTATACAGACATTATACAGACATTATACCCTGCCACTGTTTTGTTTGAAATATTTTGGAGCATTTTCTGTTTCCCAAGACTCCTACTGCCCTACACGTCAGCTAATTCCAACCATCTTAAAAAAACAAAAGTAGCTGGATGTGGTGGCTCGTGTCTCTAGGCCCAGCACTTGGGAGGCAGAGGCAGGCAGAGGTCTGTGAGTTCGAGCTCAGCCTGGTCTACATATTCCAGGCTATCCAAGGATACATAGTGAGGCACTGTCTCAAAAAAACAACAAAAAAATCATGGGGCATTATGATGGCACTTCCATCTTCCTAACGAAGCACAGAGGTACAGAGAAGATTAGAATCTCAGTCAAAATCTCACAGTAGGCGAAGCTGATTCAAGTTGAGTGTGATTCAAAGGCTTGTGTTTAACCTCATTGTAGTAGTGTCATGTGCTCATAGTTCTCTGTGTAACAATGCCAAACATATTCCTTACTGTTGGTGAGAGGCATTCCATCACAGAATAAATGCCTCAAGCCACCCCCACCCCATTAGGATGCAGACATGGCCTCTTCCTCCATCCTCCAGCCCTAAGACTTCACATAATATACTTCACTGGAACGGGGTCCAGTAGCCATGCTGCCCAGGGCTCCTTTCAAGTCTCAGCCTGCCTGTGTCTGTGTTTCTGCAGATGGTGTGGGCATCCTCCAGTCGGCTAGGCTGTGCTGTTCACACCTGTAGCAGCATCAATGTGTGGGGCAGCACCTGGCAGCAGGCTGTGTACCTGGTCTGCAACTACGCCATTAAGTAAGTACTGCCCCAGGGTTCCTTCTATTCAACACTACAGTGGTTTTGGATATTTAAGAGAGTCACCTGCCAAGGCAGTTGGTTGGTTGGTTGGTTGGTTGGTTGGTTGGTTGGTAGGCAGGTATAGGGACTGGGTCTTGCAATAATCCTTCTGAACATGAGGAGAGAGAGGAAGGGAGAAGGGGGAGGGGAGGGAGGGCTGTGGCCTGAATTGGCTCATCTGTCTCCCCAAATGTCAGTGCTAATACTTCACCATGAAGCTAGCCTTTCACACCAACGCCAGGCATTACCAAGCATATGCAAATCTCTCATGGGTGCAGTGCCAGCCCCCTGAGCTCACCCCAAGAAACAGACAACTAAGAACACCTGCCCCCTGTAGGAGGGTGGGTTGGGTGGAAGAGCACGCTCAGCTCTCTCTCTCTCTCTCTCCGACTCAGTAGGTCAGGAGCCATCTTTACAAAATCACTTGGAAATACAGGGAAATGGCAATAAAGGTTTCCCTCCAGCATCAGTGCTCAGGTTGGTGAACACTACAGATTGTCATCTCAAAATGAGGAAAAAAGGACCTGTTTGGTGTTTTGAGACAGGTCTCGCCGGACAGTGGTGGCGCACGCCTTCAATCACAGCACTTGGGAGGCAGAGACAGGCAGATTTCTGAGTTCGAGGCCAGCCTGGTCTACAGAGTGAGTTCTAGGACAGCTAGGACTACACAGAGAAACCCTGTCTCGAAAAACCAAAAAGAGAGAGAGAGAGAGAGATATCTCATTCTGTATCCCAGGCGGGCCTGGAACTCGATGCTTAGCCAAGGGTGGCCTCAGACTTGAGATTAGATTCTGCCTCAGCCTCCCCAGTGCTGGGATAAGAAGCTCAGTAACCCAGTGTAGCTGTTATCTGTTTTTTTAAAGCAGAACTTGTCCTCAAATGGTAAACAAACAAACAAACAAAACAAACAAGCCAAAGAGCTATCAAAAGGTCTCTCCACTTCCAACCTTCCTAAAGGTTTAAAGATTCTTTTAAAGTACTTTAAAAGAAGAAAAGACCAGATCAGGCTCTCTTGTAGCCCAGGCTAGCCTCAAATTCTCAATGAGGATGACTGAATTTCTGGTCCCCCTGCCTCAACCTTCTGAGTGTTGGGGTTATAGGTGTGTTTCCTCATGCCTGGCTCCCAAGAGTCTTTTTTAAAAAGTACAGTCTATAGTATCTGGCACTAATCCTGACATCCATGGACACTCTGAAGAGCTCAACAGATGAGTGAATAAATTAATGAAACCTGTTATAAAATCGGAAGTACAGATTTTCCTGTTCACTTGGCAGGCCTGGTGGTGCATGGCGTAATCCCAGCACGGGGTGGGGGGGGGCAGAAGCCAGGGGGTCAGGAGTTAATGGTCACCTGGGCTACAAGAGTGAGGGCCAGTCTCGGTTACAAGATACCCTGTCTCAAAACAAAAATAAAACAAGCAACACATAATGCCAACCCAGTACTTTGAGGGGGGAATCTTTAATTTTTTTTTTATTTTTAAGTTATTTTAAATGTATATCTAAATAAAATAAAAATAAATGCATATTCTTTTTAATTTTTAAATTTATTTTTATTTTACAATTATTTTAAATAGATATTTAAATAAATTTAATTAATTAATTAATTTTAATTTTGTTTTGTTTCACTGTTGTTGTTTTGTGGTTTTGAAACAGGGTCTCTTTATGTGGTCTAGGCTACCTTGGAACTTGCCACATAGCCCAAGCTGGCCTCAAACTCATAAATCCCCCAGCTTCAGCTTTAGCTTCAGCCTTTGAGTCCTAGGATTACAGAGATCCACCACCAGCCCTCTAGGAAGGGTGATGGGATTCTGTAAGGCAGGAATCCAAGGATGGTGGTCCATAGCCAAACCTGGCTTGTGGCCCATTTTACAAATAAAGTTTTATTGAAACACAGGGATGTGATTCCTTTATCTCTTCTTTATCACAGCTGCTTTCCTGTCAGAGACATATGCACACACTAAGTAAATAAGTAAATAAATAATAAAAATTTAAAGTTGTAGTAAAATATAAAAGATACCATTGAGCCTTTTAAATGAAGACCCAGCGACAACTGTTATCCTAATCCTGGGTAGCTTTTATATTAGAGTCACTTATTCATTTGTGAGAGTGGTATGCACAAGCTGCAGTGTGCCTGTGGAGGTCAGAGGAAAACTTCTTGGAGTTGATTCTCTTCTTCCACTCAGTGGGTCCTGGGGATTGAACTCAGATCATCTGGATTGGCAGCAATAGTCTTGACCTGGTTCTATTCTTCTTTTGAGACAAGGTCTCGTGCTGCCCAGGCCAGCTTTTAACTCATTAATTAGCTAAGGGTGATCTTGAGCTAATCCTCCTGCCCCCCACCTCCAAGTGCTAGAATTATAAGCCTGTACGACTGCACTTGTTATATGTGGTGCTGGGAACCCAACCCAAGACCCTGTGCATACTAGGCAAGATCTCTACCGACTGAGCCACGCATCCCCATCCCTTCTAAACTTTTTTTCTTTTTCATCAGCCCATAGAAAACTTTGTAACCATTAGACAATGAAACCGTATTCCCTCCCCTAAAAGGTGGTGGTTTTTTGAGAGGGTGATTCTAAGTCAGAGCACCTAGTCTCCAGGGAGACTGGGGGAACAAGAGAATACCAAACCTTACATGATGTCACTATTTGCCACAAACACCGCTGCACACATATGAACAGGCTGCATTTTTGTTCTTCTCTGCATCCCTCTGGAGGAGAGATCTTCCACTGGGTTTGCAGAGAAAGATACCAGGGCTTACAGAGGTGCCACGCTCAAAGTCACATACTCAGCCGACCCTCAGGGCTGAAACCTGGAAATCTGTGAGGGCTATTTGCCCTAAACTCTTCTGATCCCTAACCCTATTTCCCTTGGGTCTGTTCTCTTTTAGGGGCAACTGGATTGGGGAGGCACCCTACAAGACTGGGAAGCCGTGTTCCGCCTGTCCTCCCAGTTACCAAGGCAACTGCAACAGCAACATGTGCTTCTCTGGGCTCAAATCCAACAGGCTCCCGTGGGTCTGAACTGACCCAATGTTATGCTACCCCCAGCTACAAAGACCTGACCCTTGAAAGCTTCCTCCCCAAAGATGAGAGGGAGAACAGGAATTGGTTAGCCCCTACAGTTCTCTATAAATTTCTTTAATGTCCTGTATGTATTAAAGGAGTCTCCTCTTCCTTCCTTAGTAACATCTTTGTTTTCTCGGATATCTGGAGAGATATGCATTTTTGTTTGTTTTTTTCAAGACAGTGTTTCTCCGTGTTGACTACATTGCCTCGAACTTGAGATCTGCCCGCCTCAGCCTTCAGAGTGTCGGGATTAAAGGCTCGTGCCACCATGCCTGGCAAGACCTGCTGGTTTTCATTTGTCTGATTATCTCGACTGCTGGGAACAGAATAGGAAGCTCAGTTTGTGACTCTCAGGTTTCCAACCCAAGAGTCCACCTAGCGAAAGGCATTTACTGAACAGTCTAACCTGTAGCTCGACGTTAGAGTACTTGCCTGGGAAGCACAGAACAAGCCCGCTAAGATCCCGCGGTGCAGGAAGTAGAATCGAGCCAGTTAGCAGCTGAAGGCCACCCTCGGCTATATAGCACAGATCCTAACTTATTTATTCTTTTAAAATTTTGTGCACACCTTATCCCCACCCTTGGCACATTTTCTAGAACAACCACAGGACCCAGGCTTGTTTCCTAGATGAGGACACTGAGGGCTAAATTCACACTTCTTTGACCTTCCTGGAACCTCTCCAAAGATGCAACCGCAAGTTGACCAAGGAGCTATTTCTGCCTCTGCCTTTCTTCCCTACAGCAACCCATCTGCCCCAGTCTATCTTCTCATTGCTCGTCTTCCTTTGATCCATCTGCTCTGCTCCATCTTCACTCGATCCATCTGCCCTGATCCATCTTCACTCGATCC
>NW_021604638.1:11239956-11251695 GCF_004785775.1 Grammomys surdaster | reverse complement strand
ATCTGCCCTGATCCATCTTCACTCGATCCATCTGCCCTGATCCATCTGCCCTCACTCCACCCCTGCTCTCTCTCTCTCTCTGCCCCCTGTTCCATCTCTACACAGGCAGTTTTCCATCTGAGGCTCCACAGGCTGGTTCTCTCCTCTTTCTCCCTTGCAATGTCGTTTTCATTCCAATAAACCATTTCCCCTCACTACACCCCATCTCACCCATAGATCATAAAACACAAAAGTCCTTTTGTCTTGAGAGACAGTAAAAATCTCCCCCTTCAGACCTTGCCCTCATGCTGGGGCCCACTCCCTGTAGGCTAGAAGAAGGCTCCATTCAAAGAAAGTGCCCAGACTGGACAGAAAACCCACCTCTTCTCCCAGAGCCTGTATGAAATCCTGAGTCCTCTCTGGCCGTTTCCACCCAGGCTTTGACTGGTGCTTTTCACTCTCCCCGCTTCTCACTGCCAACACAGTCCTTGGCCTCGATCCTGGGCCATGGCTCTTGCTGGACTTCTTTAGTTTCTAAATTGAGTTGGGTGAGGGTAGTAGAGTTCCCCTGGAAACAAGAAAGGGGGCAAGCACAGTAGAGCAACACAGTGTAAATGTTACTACTCCAGAGGAAGGGTGAGTGTTGATTTCCAAATTCTGGAAGTGAGTGAAAGAAGAAAGCCGAAGGTACAGCTGCAAGTTTGTTATTCCAGAAAACAATCCTACCTGGGGATGGCAGTATTAATATGTCCCTCCTGGGCTGGCAGAGTGCTCACCTAGAATGCAGGAAGTTCTGTTCCTAGCATCACATAAACCCCCTACCTGTGATCCTAGCACTCAGGAGATGTAGGCGGGAGAACCAGAAGGTCAGGGTCATCCTTGGGTACAGAGAAGTTTCAAGATTTCCTATATATTCTACTCATACATTTAAATACATTCCCCCATTATCCATGTCAAAGCAAATTTTTGTTTTTAATCAGTTTTATTTTATGTGTATGAGTGTTTTGACTGCCCATTTGTGAGCCTGGGACCTACAGAGGGCAGAAAAGAATGTCAGATCCCCTGGAACTGGAGTTATAAACAGTTATGAGCTGCCATGTGCTGGAACCAAACCTGGGTCCTCTGCAAAATGCCCTTAACTAGCAATCCATCTCCTCAGACTTGCTCTTCTGCTTATAATGGGATGCTTGAGTCCCAGAGAGGTGAGTGTGTGTGTGTGTGTGTGTGTGTGTGTGTGAGAGAGAGAGAGAGAGAGAGAGAGAGAGAGAGAGAGAACCCATGTCATGTCAAGGAGGTATGGAGGGGACAAACAATACTCTTAGGGATCCTTGAGGGGCACATTAAGATTCTATCACTGGAGCCAATCGATGGCACATGTTTTTCCTCAATTCCAGCACTCAGGATATAGACAGGCAACATCTCTGTAAATTCAGGGACAATCCTGTCTACATAGCAAATCCCAGGCCAGCCAAGACTATGTAAAGACCCTGTCTCAAAAAACAAAAAACAACCAACCAACCAACCAACCAATCAAAAAACCCTCCAACAAACCAAGATCCCATCAGTGGAATGACACCATCAGGTTTCACTGGAGAAGACAACATGGGATATATTAATGAGGACCAGATTTGTTGAGGGCCGCACTGAATGCTGGGAAAGAGCAAACAGCTATTTCAGTATAGAGGTAAAAATTGAGATTGGCTTGAACCAGAATGCTAGCACTGGAAAGGAAAGCGAGTAAACTTCCGAGGAGAGATTAAAGGGGCAGTAGACACAGTGCTCATGATGAAAGGCCATGAGAAAGCAGGTTGAGAGTTTACTAATAGGGCTCTGAGGGCTGACGCTGGCTCTGCTTTCCCCGAAGAAGGCCAAGTCTCTTCCTGTTGAGGAGGAGAATGGGAAAAGTCCGAGGAAGGGAAGTCTGAATAGGAGAGGAGGGAGACCCAGGAGAGGATTTGGGGGGGTCTCAGTACAAGATGTGCTGAATGGTTGGCTGAGTATAGGCAGGAAGAGCACAAAATCCTCAGATCCTTCCTGGTTTCAAGTTTGAACAGGGAAAGGGACTGGGAGAGAAGCAGAGAGGCTAAAATAACAGTCTTGGAGATTTAACCTGGATGAGAAATAAAATGTATGCAGGAAGGCACCAACATAAGCACAGAACACAGGAAACAGACAACTGGAGACAGCCAGTGCCCATCAGTGACAACTGGGGGTCTCCTGGAAGTGGCTGGAAGAGTGCCCTGGAGGAAGAGACTGAGACTTCGCTGGTTTTGGAGGTGAGAACCCACCGTGGGAAAGTTCCTGTAGGGAAACAGGAAGAACTCAGCAAAGGAATCACCAAGAAAACACCAGAGCTGGGATTGCTCACTCCTCTGAGTTTCAAGTTTGTCTTGTGAACAGCGTTTCACTCTGTGATGGTCGGTGATCTGGGAGGGCCAGCAACCATGGCTGGGAGATCCAACCATGGGCCAAAGGAAATGGGTGTCAGCAAAAGAAACAAAACCGAGAACCGGGTGGCAGGTTGTCGTGAGTGAGAGACAGTTCAGAACATGCTGCAGGGGTTCACAGTGGGTTTCCCCTAGGATGGGGAGCAGGGCCAGCAGAAGGCTGTACCACTAGCTGATCCATCTCAACTAGCAGCACTCTTGACAGATAACGTGATTAAGGTCCATCTCTCCCATTAGTCCACAGGTTCCATGTTTAGAGGATGATGTCTGCTTGGCTCATTTCCATCACCAGAGTTTAACACAGAACACCACACACAGTAGGTACTCAGTTGACCAGTGAGAGGAGTGGTGGGCCAGCATGATGACCCCAGATCTTTCTCTGCACCCAGTGTAAGACTCCAGGCAAGCACCGTCTCTCTATGCCTCAATGTTCTTTATTTAATTTTAGATTTATTTTACTTTGTGTGTATTCTGTGTATGGATGTTTTACTTTCCAGTATGCCTGTATACCACACATGTGACGGGTGCCTGTGAAGGCCAAAAGAAGGTACTGGGTTTCCTGGAACTGGAGTTAAAGATGGCTGTGAGCTACCTACCATGTAGATGCTGGTTCTCAAACCTAGGGTCCTTAGAAAGAGTAGCCCATGATTTTAACCACACAGTTCTCTCCCCAATCCTCCTCAAACTCCTTTATCTCAAGGATTAATTAATCCAAGCAGTGCCTATGTTCAACTCCCAGCATCCAGCCTGGTATGCAATAAACTTAGCTCTCCACCCTCCCTCCCTCCTTCACCCCTCCCTCAACTTCCCCACTTTTTCATGCACTTACCGCACCCATAGTCCAGAGCCATAAAACTCCACCCATCACGGACTCTCTACTCCCTAGGCCCTGCTACTAAGCCTCCTCTCTCAAATTGGAAGGCTGATGTTTTCAACATCTGGCTTTAGGATCCCCTAACCCCAGAATCCAAGATTGGGCCTGAGTGGACCTCAGGTCTAGCCAGGTTGCTGTTGCCATGACAAAAGCGACAATCCCCAGCCACAGGTTCCCTAAGTGACTGGTTACTCTTTAACATATCCACCCACCTTGGGTGATTAGAAGAATCAATAAGATAACCGGGCGGTGGCAGCTGGCTGTGCTCACTGCCTTCCTGGTGGACCGGCTCCCGGTGGCCCCTTTGCTGCTGTGTGTGGGCCCCAGCTCCTCCATGCCCCCCAGTGTCCAGCTGGGCACACTTGGTCATGGTCAGTGTGAATGCGCCCCTCGGGGCTCCAGTGGCGAGTCCTTATGGTAAGTAAGGCCAATATCTGGGGCTGGGAGATGGCTGGACGGAGTAGGACCATGGTCAGGCTATGGAGATTACAGGACGACAGTATGTTTCCGATGGGCTCCAAGGGTTCCTTTAGAATGACTGGAAGCTCAGAAGATGCTGGGCCTTGCTCAGGTCTTTAACAGGGGACAGGTTGTGCCAGGAAGGGCTGTAGGAGTCTGCGGCAAGGGCTTAGCTCTTTTTGAGGGGGAAAACTTTTCTGAGATTCTACTGCCAGAGAATCTTTTCATAATTCTACAGAAAGGAAGGGTTCCTGTACAGATGTTCAAAATCCTCTAGATGCGGTGCTGATCCTGTTGATATAGCCAGCTGGGGTGGGACCTCGGTGGATGAAGCAGGGGGGCAACATGTTGGTTCCTCCGTCCCTCTCTGGGGATGAAGTTGAAATCATAGTCCTGCAGAGTCTAAGGGAATTGAGTGTGATCTTGGATTGGGTGTGTGAAGCTGGGAAAATGTGCTGTCCACTGACCACAAAGGCTTCAGTGACCAGCAAACTGGCAGTATGTAATGAAATGGGAACATGTAAATCCAAATTTATAATGGGTGGCCGATGTGTGCACAGATAGGAAGTCTCAGTTGCAGCAAACCCCTGCGGATGTTTCTGATAACAAAACGGATGTAGTCCTATATATGTACACACAGGTTTGTATTTGCATAGAAAATTCCATGGGAGGACACAGAGAGGCTGGTGACGATTCTGTTTCTGGGGAGAGATATCCAAACGAATGTTTTCCTCTTGCGACACATTCTAGATTAAAAATAACTTGGTGTGTTTCGTGCAGTTAAATCACACGTGCACATACATCTCCAGAGCTTAGCCTCCAGAATGCTGTGCATGTTGGCTCTGTTTCTGGTTGTGGGACAATCATCTGAGGCAGTTAATGTTTCTGCGCCTCCGCTATTTTTATTGACATGAAGACAAAGTTGGAGTTGTGGATCTCTAAGGGGTCACATGGAGGTAGGATGTAAGGCTCATGACATCACACAGACCGTGTGGACTCAGTAAATATTACGTAGCAGCATTCCTTCTAAAAAGTATACATGTATTTGTTTATTATTTGTGTGCTCACATGCTTACATCATAATGTAAGCTCATGTGCTCATGGAGGCTAGCACACCACCCCCACGAGTCGGTCAGTCCTCTTCTTCCATCATGAGCGTCCCAGGGATCGAACTTGGGTCGTCAGACTTGACAGCAAGGCCACTGATCTGTATCTTCAGTCCCTTGATATCATTCTTAGCTGAGGCTAGATGGTCAGTGACTTGTCTGAGACTAGTCTTCTGACTTGTCTGGGGATTCTTTGCTTTGATTCACCAGTAAGCAGGAGAATGTGACACTGAGGACACCTAAACGAGAATCCAATGTCCTGGGACTCATCCCATATGCCATCAGTGTGACCTTGGAAGAGACTTCTCCTCTCAACCTACTTCCTCTTTTGTAAAACAGAGTTGATTTCACTGGATTAGAGATTACAGGAGCTTAGTTAAAGGACTAGATGTACTTTAATTCATAGTTGTAAGACTTGGTTGAACCTATGGCCAGAGGAAATGGCTCTGGAAGGGTGCAACATATGGCTTCTGCAAGTCTAACCTTTCCATTAGCATAGGCTAGAGGTGAAAAAGAGCCCCCCCACCAGTCCTTGCAAAGGATAAAGTAGTAAGAGCATCAATATGTCTCTCAGGTCTCAATAGCATGTCTATGTCTCTCAGGTCTATACTTAGGAAGATGTTCATGTGTCCTTTCTCTTCAGATCCTTTGCAGTGCTTAGCAAGTGCTGGTATCTAACATAGAGTTACTGGCGTACATATATGGGTGGTTGGGTGGATGGATGATTGAATGAATGAGTGTATGTATAGATGGATATTTGCATGAATGGATAAACGTATGTATAGATAGGATAGATGAGGAATGATAGATGGATAAATGGATGGATGGTTGGATGGATACGTGGATGGATGGATGGTGGAGTAAAATGCTAGATGGATGGCTTTATAGATAAATAAATGGATGTACGGATAAATGCATGGTTGAAGGATGGACGGTTAGAAAAATGGATATATGGTCAAATGGATGGGTAGAGGGTTGAATGACTGGGTGGATGACCTTATGGATAACTGGATGGAAGGAAGGATGGACAGACGGATGGATGGATGGATAGATGGATGGATGGATGGATGGATGATGGGAGAAGTAATGAATAGATGGATGGTTGAATGGTTGAGGGGATAGTTGGACAGATGCATGGTTAGATGAATGGCTATATGAACAGTTCAATGGTTAGATAGTTAGATAGGTGGAAGCATGGATAAATGGCTGGCTGATGGCTGGCTGGATGTGTGGTTCGATGGCTGGATGAATGGGTGTGTAAATGGCTATATGGACAGATGCTTGGATGTACGGTTAGATAGTTAAATTTATGGATTTATGAACAAAAGGATGGTTGGATGGATGGATGATTGAACGTATATGTGTATATGTGTTTGTTTATGTGTATATATACATATATATGAGTAGATGGATAGTTGAATGTGCATATTCATGTATGAGTGAATATATATGTTTGAGTGGATAGTCTGCATCTATTGTCCCATTTAATGATCACAACAGTTATGCAAAGCAAACAGTATTGTCATCTCCGAGGGGGGAAAAGAACAACAAAGAAATTAAGGCTTGGGATTTTTAAAAATAATATATCTGACTTGAGATATGATGTAGCTAGTCACTTGCTGCCAATCCTTTCGGCCATGCACCCCAGTTTTGCCCTCTTTCTTCAAGCTGCACTGTTAACTTCCCAAAACTTCTGAGAGTCCATCTGTAAAGTGAACTAGCGAAACCTACTGAGAAACTCTAGAAGTTCTTATTCTGACAAAAGAAAAAAAAAAACATTTAAAAGAAAAAAGCAAGGGGGCTGGAGAGATGGCTCAGTGGTTAAGAGCACTGACTGCTCTTCCAGAGGTCCTGAGTTTGACTCCCAGCAACCATCTGGCTCTCAATCATCTGTAATGGGATCTGATGCCCTCTTCTGGTGTTCATGAAGATAGCAAGAGTGTACTCATACACATAAAATAAATAAATAAATAATCTTTAAAAAAAGAAAAAAGCAAAACCTTTGCTTGGGGACAACAGTGGCCATTCCTGAGGTTAGCACAGGAGAGTCTGGCCCTTGGGTGAAGGCTAGAAACAGCAGAGACAGCAAAGGGCAGGGGCTCTGCAGATCAGGGAAGGAACACATGAGTGCTTAGACTTCTGCATGTCCAGCCTGTCTACAGTGCATTTGATTTTACCTCACACGTACCATCTCTTGGATCAGATGTGAATTGTAACATCTGTCCCCTGACTAGACTATAAACTCCAGGAGGTCAGGGATGATGTCGGCTTGCTTGGTCTTGTTTGTCTTATAAAGTCTCACGCAACTGACGGACACACCGAAGCATGTGTTGGATGAATCCATCAGGACAATTTTAGCAAACAGCCAGAGAACAGTGACCCTCAAGGCCAGCCAGCTCTGAGTACTTCTTGCCCTTTGTGTCATCCTTTGATTGACTTTTGTACCTTGTGTCTGTCCCAGTCTAGAACCACGGTGGCCCAGCATCAGGCGCCATGCTGCCTGTTAGACGCCCAAGGCTGCAGGAGACTGGAAGAGTTCCTCTCAGCACACTTGGGGTCCCATCCTTTCTGGGTTTTTTTTCACTGACATTTCTCAATTTAAAAAAATCAAGTTCCCCAAGACACCTCCCAGCACACTTTGCTCAATTAAGAAAAGCTCAAAGTCAAGGTGGGACGCAACAGAAAGCTAAGGCTGCTTTAGCCCTGTTCCTCCCTTGGGCCCAGCACACTATTGCTCCACACTGTTCTACTACAGGTTTCTGACCTCTGCACTGTCACCATGTTGGCTGGATAACTGTGGCCGAGGGCTATCCCGCATGCTGTAGCGGGGTGTTCAGCACCATCCGTGAACGCTGCTCTAATCAGCTGAGGCCGATAATGCCTCTCCCCATCAGCTGTGGTCACTGAAGTCTCTAGATTCTAAACAGGTTATCCCAGGACTCGTCACATCCGTGTGTTACATAGCATCAGGAATGGCTACTGGGCAATGTCTGGGACAGGGGAGACTCCTGGGACTCGTTTGATGTTTGCTTTAGGTGACAGGGTCTAGCTCCTAGCTGACTTTGGAGTTGTCCTGGGCAACTGTGAGGGTAATCTGCTTTGGTTGCACACATGGTGTGCTAATCCGACTCCCGGTTTTGTTTATTTCCTGCCTTTGTTTACCTTATTACTTTGTCCCCTTAGTAGTAATCATTTCCGCCACTACTCTGATCTCTTTGAGGGCTAAATCTGTACAGTCTGATTCCTTTTTCTTGTATTTGCAAGATTTATAATGAGAGCTTTCTATAGGATAGGGCCCTAAGTAGTCTTTGGGGAGGCTAATTGAATGGAAGAATCAATGGAAAGATGGATGGATGGACGGATGGACGGATGGATGGACGGATGGATGGATGGATGGAGTGTGGAGGGAAGGATGAGCAGTATAGCAGCTCCTACAAGTACTTAGGACAGGACAGGCAAGGAGAAAGAAGTCATTTAGTCACTAGACAACAGGCCTCCATCAGGGTAATATACCTGTTTCTAAGTGTCAAATGAGCCCCAACTTTTTTTTCCATGGGAAAGGCTCCATCTTCTTGACCATCAACAGCAACCTTGGCTCAGAGGCCATTGTCAGAGGCAGTCTGGGTAAATGGCTTTCTCACTTAAAGCCATGCAAAGATGGGCCATTTCCTTCATCCCTCTGACTGACGCTTCCAGGATCCCGTGGGAGATCATCTTACTATGTAGCCCTAGTTGGACCTGAATCAATATGTAGACCGTCTCCAACTCATAGAGACCCACTTGCTTCTGCCTCTGGAGTGCTGGGATCAAAGGTGTGCATCGCCACACCCAGTTTAGGATTTTATTTTGCAGCCCAGGCTATCCTGGAATTTACTCTACAGCCCAGGCTAGCTTTAAACCTGCAGCAATTCTCCTGCTGCTGCTTAGTGGATGCTAACATGTGTGTGTCACCATGTCTAGCTTAGATTCCTTTATCAAGTAAACTTTGGGTTGAGCTAATGAAGCAAGATAGGTACAAACTATAGCATGTTGTGTGGCTTTGAAGAGTGATGGGCCCAAAGTTAAATAGAACTCCAGATGCTAGCCAATGGGGTCACGTCCAGTATCCACTGATACTCTGACCTTCATTTCACCATGTACAGTACCTATGGATGCTTGGACCTTTCATTTCTGAACTCTAGTCTTTCCCATCCTCTCCCAACCACACATCTCTCCACCTTACCTTAACATGGAAGCCTCTGTGATTCAGGTTCACGAGCCTGGCTGCACGTGGGAAGCTTTTGTTTTCTGTTTTAGATGTGTGTGCATGTGTGCGTGCATGCATGCCTGTGTGTGCTCCCACACATGTGTGTGTGCACATGTGCGTGTGCTTGAGTACTGCAGATCATTGTAGGGGTCAAGGGACAATCTTGGGTGTCAGTCTTTCTACCTTGTTTGATACAGGGTCTCTGTTATTCACCACTGTTTGGACCAGACAAGATGACCCAGAGCCTCTGGGGAGTCTTCTGTGTGTCTCTACCTCCCATTTCTCCAGTAAGCGTGCTAGAATTACAGATGCATGCTGCTGCATATGGCTTCTCATGGGTTCTGGGGACCCAAACTCCAATCCTTATGAATTGTACATTAAATGCTTTATCTCCTGAGCCGTCTCTCCAGCCCAAAGGAGACTTTCTTAAACTTTACACCTAGAGGATGAGTGTCTCCTGGGATGAGTTCTATACATCTGTCATTTTTTTTTATTGATGTCTGTATGTGACTTTGGGCATCCTGGTCAGCTGGGATTTGGAAGCTATTGCCTCACTTCCTCCCGTGTTGTAAGCGAGGCATGAGTTCCCAGAATGCATCCTGCTTCTGCCATCAAGCCTGTGCAGCCATCCCTTCTCTCTTCAACAACTAGTTAATGAGGAAAACTGTACCAGACACCCTGCTAGCCACTGGGAACACAACTAGTTAATGAGGAAAAGTGTACCAGACACCCTGCTAGCCACTGGGAACACAACTAGTTAATGAGGAAAAGTGTACCAGACACCCTGCTAGCCACTGGGAACACAGGAGCTTGGCTCCATTTGCTGGAGTGGTGGACAAGCCAACAGGGACCGAAGAGGGAGAAGCCTGTTGTGGACAGAAAACTCTAGGAAGGAACACAGGGCATCTTAGAGGAGAGGATGCAGGACCTCTTGTCTCTGGGAGAGCAGACTGATAACTTATCCAGACCGGAAAGGTTTCACCGGAGTCATCGAGGAGGAGCGGAGAGAGAAGGCTCCAGCTGAGGAGATAACCTATACAGAGATCCAGAGCCTGGCTGCCCATTGTGCACTGACTGTCGGGCACTTGGCAGCGATGGGACTCTAGCCTTCATGAAGAATGTCTTGGTGCAGGTTGTTCTGTGGCTGGTTTATCTAGTTTCCAGAAACAACCTGGGGTATTGAAGTGCAGAAGTTGGGCCTTTTATATATTTTTTTTCTGACTCAGATGTCCCTGGCATGAAAATGGACCTTCAACCCAGAAAGAACTGTTCCCCTTGGGCTGTGATGAGGGTGGAATCCAGTTCACCTAGAGTAGAGTTTTTAATTGATTAATTAGAAATTTAATTTTAACATTAGCTAACTTTATAGTGCATGCTAGACAAGTGCTCTACCCCTGATCCAAAGCCATAGCCTGCGTTATCGCTGGAAAGGGCCACCTGGGTAGCCCGTGGAAAGGGCCATGTGCATCTCAACCACTGCAGACATTTCTGTAGCTATAGAGAGTGTACCTTTCATGTGGAAGGGACAGTGGGCCTGCTGTGTGTTAGACATGTTTTTTTCTGTTATGGAGTAAGCAGATGAAGGAGGGAGAGAGGTGACTGGCTCCTGGAGGCAATTGTTGGGAGGGTGTGTATGCTTGTATTACACTGATCTAGCTATGCATAATTGTAACCCCCACACTCAAGAGGCTCAGGATTGAGTTCAAAGCCAGCCCCTGAGACATAGTTCAAGGCCACTCTAGAATACTTGAGACTCTGTCCTAAAACACAAAACAAAGATGTCTATAGTGTCCCAATGAGGGTTCAAAATTCTCAAAGTGACCCTGTGAGGTAAGCGGTGTTGTTGCCCATTTTACAGATGAGGAAATGGAGGCACAGACTAATAAGGTCACTCAGCCAGAGTAACCAAAGGCACTCAGGAAGCTGGGCCCCGTTTTTGTGTTTTTTACTGTCTGTACAATATATAAAGTACATATAGCACAGCGTGCTCAGATTAGAGGCCGTTAATTAAAAGGTTTCAAAGCCACGGGACAGAATGTTCAAAAAGGTTCACGACCACACTTCCAAGCAGGGCCGCATTTGTGCTGTCCATGAGGAACAGGGCTGGTTGTATCAGGACACCGACAAACGCTTTTAAATCTTTCTGAATTTACTTTACATTGCGTTAGGAAGATTTATAACGGGCATATTAAGACATCAATAGAAAAGCTCCGGGGAGGGCTGGTGAGGTCGATCAGTAAGTGAGGGCATTTGCTGCCAAGGCTGGTGACCTGAGTTTGTACCCTGCCCCCCAAATCTGTAGGATGGAGAGAGAGAGAACTGACTAAAGCAAGTTGTCCTCCGGCCTCCACACATACACAGGTGCACACAAAATAAATAGAAAGCTCCCAGGTGACTCATTGGGGTCCACTCCCTGCTGCTGCTCCTGCTTTTTCCCTCAATTATGTTTGCTTGCTCTTCAGAAACAAAAGCAGGAAGGGGAGTTCCCTTGTAAATTAGCCCATGTCCTGCTTGCTTCAGGGGCGCATGCGCTGAAGTTGGACCGCTACAGGGAGGAGCCACAAGGCCTGTGTGCAAGGTTGACGTGAGAATTCACGAAGCGTCCATATTCTCCTCCTCCTCCTCCTC
>NW_021604638.1:11103202-11239856 GCF_004785775.1 Grammomys surdaster | reverse complement strand
CCTCCCCCCCCCCTCCTCCGGAGTCCTGTACACCAGACACAGAGATCTCGCCTGCCTCTGCCTCACAAGTGTTGGGATTAAAGGTGTGCGCCACCACTGCCGGGCCTATATTCTCTTTCAAAGATTAACCTGTACCTTCAAAGAAAGAAAAATACCAAGTGTTTGCATGTAGAAAAAGTACAGCCAAGAGGCAGCTGAGTGAAGAGCTGTGGGAAGGACGGATGCTGCTGGGTGGATGCTGGGCACTGGAGGCTGGAGGTTGACTCTGGACTCAGGAGGCTGCATCCCTCCCACATTGTTCGTTTCCTAGCTGTTTAGCTCAGGACTCCTTCGGGACTCCCTACTGTTCAAAGCACTTTGTAAAACTCCACTCTTTCATTCTCTTAACTACCCAGTAAGATAGGTGCTGTAATGATATTATTTCCCAGACAAGACAGCTAGGCTCAGAGAGGTTAAATCACTCACTCAAAATCACACAGCCTCTGAGTGATGGGACTTGAACTCCAACCCTGTATGTGTGAAAAAGAGAGCAAAGTTAGCTGACCGTAACAACCAAAGCCAGAGAGCCTTAAAGAATTGCACAATTATCCAGGGACCAACACACACACACATACACACACACAGACACACACACAGACATACACACTTTCTCTCTTTCTCCTTTCTTAGTACTTGGAAGGTGGGTTGGTTTTTTTTTAAGACCTCATCACCCTACTGCAACAGGTAAAATTTTTCTTTATCACCCTTGGTTCCTGGTTCTGTGGTTCTGAGAACCGGGTGAGCAGTGCTGGCTGTACCGCATCAGATAACTCTGAGGAATTCTTCTGTGATTCTTCAGATTCTTTTGTGGGTTAAAGAAGTGTTCTGTGTGGAAAGCATCGGTGTTATATAGAGGTTGATACAGACGCCATGGCTGACACCTGATGGCTGCTATGAATAACAGTCACGCCGGTGAGCGGTCCTCCTGTTGAAGCCGGTGAAGTTGCAGCTGAGTGAGGGTAGCTCACGTCTGTAATCCTAGCTCCAGGGACAGTAAGGTGGGAAGGTTAGCCTGGGTGTCAGGGGCACCCTGACTCAGAATAAATCAGTAATAATAATAATATCCTCTGAGGGGTGGTTTGCACTTCTGTAATATCATCGTTCCCCACCAGGGGCGCAACAGGAAAGGAGAGGCGGAGTCCCTCCCCCTGATTGTGCTTGCCCTGTGGTGAAGACTGGAGGCAAATAGCTCTTGAGTATATAATTTCAAGCCTTAGGAGAGAATGAGATTGATGGTGGTGGACGGAAATGGGATGATCTTCGATTTGGTGGTCAAGGAAGACCTCTGAATGGAAGTCATATGCGATATGATCCGTATTACGGGAAGTGCTGCGAAGAGCGTGGGGGAAAGGGGACCTTGGCCAAGGAAGCAGCGTGGGGAATGGATGAGTCCAGCACGGGGTAGGGGTCGGGGTAAGAGTGGGGTGTTGATAAGAAGGCCAGTGTGACTGGAGAAAGCTTAGTGCCGGGGAGAAAAGAAGGCCTGAGGGCAAGCCGGGATCTTGTGAGATCGTTCTCACCACAACAAAGATCTGGGGTTTATTATCCGTGTAACACCACGCCCCGACAGGGTTCAGCAAGACCCTGCATGCAGCGGTGACGGCCTAAGACTTCTCTAAGGCTGGTCTTTACCCCATGGCCTTCTCACATCTGTTCCAACTCTTTTTTCCTTCTTTCTTCCTCTCTTTCTCTTTCTTTCTTTCTTTCTTTCTTTCTTTCTTTCTTTCTTTCTTTCTTTCTTTCTTTTTCCTCATTCTTTAAAAAAATTTTTTCCTAAATTTATTTAGAAACAAGTTCTAAAGTAGCCACATGACTGAAGCTGGTTTTGAACTCTGATCCACCCTCCCATCACCGTTTACCTGTTAAGCATGGGATTCTAGGTACATACAACCAAGCCTAGCTTTATTTATTTACCTTTGAGAAAGAGTCTGGCTGTGTAGCCCAGGATGGCCTTGAGCTTCAGATGCCCCACCCTCAGCTAGAATTACAGGTACGCTCCACCCTTCCGGCCTGATTCTTGCTTTTAGACGTCAGTGAAGTTTGAAACCGTGTGTACAACACATAGTAGGTGCTCCACAGACATTTGCAGACTGTGTAAGCAAAGATGAGCACAGTAGAATCCGTGTACTGAGCAACTGGCTGGGTTCATGGTGTGGGAAGGAAGCCGCTGCCCCTGCCTAGGCTCTGCCCTAGGTAAACATACCTCCCTCTGCCCAGACAGCTGCTATGTGACAAGTGTCTGTTGTAAGACTGGCCAAGGCTGGCCACCACACCGCCAAGGCCCCAGGATTTTCCAGGACAGGCAGCAGAGGCAACCACACCTCAGGCAGGGCCTGGGAGAACCACTCAGAGATCTTTGAACAGGCCTGAGAAGGTAGAAAGACCCTGGGAGTAGTCAGAGGAAGGCTTGTGCTTGTCAGAACCAAAGGAACTGGAACCTCCGTGGTGACCCCTGCAGGGCTTAGCCATGGCCACAGTAGGAATCAGGAATCGTCCCAGCCCCATACTTCAGGCATCTGCCTTGTCTGAGGTTTAGTTTCCTCTCCTGTAGTTTGAAGGGCCGTGTGTGGGTTTCTTTAGTTGACACAGGGCTTCATTCTGTAGCCCTGCTGTTTTGGAACTCAGTATGTAGTTCAGATGGCCTCTAATTCACTGCCTCTGCCCCCTGAGTGCTGAGATTAAAAGTGTTCACTACCACCACCCAGCTAATCTCACTATTAGCTTTAATTCCAGGACTAGGGGAATCTGATGCCTCTGGCCTTCACCTGGCAACAGTGTGTGTGTTTGTGTGTTTTAAAAATTTAGAATTAACTAAGGTAAGAGGAATTAATTAATTAATTATTTCCCCCTCACCTCCCTTCCTTCCCTCGCCTCCCTCCCTCCTTCCTCCCGCCTTCCTTCTTTCCTATTAATATTGCATTCTCAACCAGTCAGGGTATGTCAGAGCCCAGGCTGGAGTGATGGCTGGTGGGGTCCTGGAGGAGCCTTTGAGGCCACCTGTCATCTGCCCTTTACCACAAGATGCCACTGTAACAGGAAAGATCCTGTTGTCAGGCATGTGGAAAATGTCCCATTGCAGAAGCGTGGACTTCAGGACCAGAGAACTCAGAGCCCCTTATGGTCATGTGTCGAGCAGGAAGTGTAGAGTCCTGAGTGAGTCCATCCCCTCCCTCGGAGCTCCTGGCAAGCCAATACAGCTCTTTGCCTCCGGCTTTCCCTGGATGTGTTCTCTTCTTAGATATGTTGCCACACACCTAAAACCTTTTTTTTCCAAATTTATTTATTTATTTATTTATTTATTTATTTATTTATTTATTTAATGTATATGAGTACACTGTGGCTGTCTTCAGACACACCAGAAGAGGGCATCAGATCCCATTACAGATGGTTGTGAGCCACCCTGTGGTTGCTGGGAATTGAACTCAGGACCTCTGAAAGAACAGTTAGTGCTCTTAACCTCTGAACCATCTTTCCAGTCTCCTCAAATCTATTTTTAAAAAATTAGATTTCTAGATGTTTCACTTTGGATTCCTCTCTCTCTCTCTCTCTCTTTCTTGCTTGTTTGTTTTGTTTGAAACAAGATCTCCTGTAGCCCAGGCTGGCCTTGAACTCACTGAGTAGTCAAGGATGACCTTGAACTTCTGATCTTTCTGTCCCACCTTCCAAGTGCTAGCCTATGTACTGAATACAGTTATGTGCTACTGTGAGCTCTGATCCGGGTCCAGGCCTGGTCTTTCCTGCCTTTTATCTAAAAAACTGAAAATCAGGGATCACACAGATATGCAGCAGCAGCAAGATAATTTTATTTGAAGCAAAGCAATAGTGCAGGTTACCCAGGGAGCCATTGGTCATGATTGACAGCAGGCTGCAGGAGTGAAAACACTCCAGAGCCCTGAGTGTTTGTTGTTTCAGGCATCCTTTACAGGGTTCAGAAGAAGGAGCTTGTTCCTAACAGGCACACTCAGGTGGTTCTCTATTTTGATTGATAGATTAGGTTATATAATCACTTCTCTGCTTTGCATGTTCCTTCCCATAATGCACCTGGTTTTAATCATATAGGCTCCCAATTATACAGAGATGAGATATTGAATGGGGGATTCTCCATCAGAGGTTAATAGAGGACAGTGTTTGCCTCCCCACCATGTACCCAAAGCCGCTTCAGGCCAGATCACTCCTTCTCCCCTGACGTGCTGGAGGTACACTTAGGACAGAAACTGTCCAAATCTGAATGTTACCAGGGGTGAGAAAACATATGTGGAGATAGGGGTACACATAGCCTGATACAGTTGGGGACCCATGGGTGTTCTAAGGTTCTAGATGCATTTCTTAGGAGTGTGTGTGTGCATAGTGCGTACAAGTGAAGGAACCACTAAGTGCATTATTACAAGAGGGGGTATGTACAACTCCAAACCAAAATGGGAGCCCAAGCCAATCTCTCTCCTATGCTCACTGGCCTTACCACCATCCCTGTATTTATGTAAGGCTGAACTGGAATTCGTAGCCTCATTCATGTATGCTAGGCAAACCCTCTACCAACTAAGCTACATTCCCAACCCAATTTTCTAGACATTTTAAGCAGTAGGGCTTTTTAAATGAGGTCACACATGATTTCACGCCTCTGTTATACCAGTAATTGGGAAGTGGAGACAGGAGAACCAGGAATTCAAGGTCATCTGTGGGTATGCAATGAGACTGAGGCCAGCCTTGGCTACATGAGACCCTGTCTCAAACAAGATTATATTTCTGAATTGTCAATTGCTGATGCCCATTAAGTCAGTAGGTCAACCCTACCCCAAGTTGCTCTTTCTTTTCTGAAGTAGAAACTGTTTCAAACGTGGAGGAATGCCCCGAAGGTAATATTTTGTGAACAAGGATATATGTCCACCTCTCACTCTTAGCAAATCTACTACGTGGCCGTGTGTACCCCGAGTTTACTTATGTTTTATTATTTTATTGATATTATTATTACTAGTGATGTGTGTGTGTGTGTGTGCGCACGTGTGTGTGTAGGTACATATGAGCCACAACCCAAGTGTGGGTGTCCTGGAGTAATCCTCAGGAGTTGAGTCTCTCCCATGGGCTCCAGATTTTTGGGCACATGTGCAAGTGTTTTTAGCTGCTGAGTTATCTTTCTGGACCTGTTTATGTCTGTTATAATCCAGGCATGGACCTGGTACCCTATTCTGACTTCTGTAAGTATCGGGCACACATGGTGCACAGATATATATGCAGGTAAAACATTCATACACGTAAAAAAATAAAAATTTACAGGGGCCAGAGAGATGGCTCCGTTGTTGAGAGCACTTGAGGCTAGGACTCAGTTCCCAGAGCCTCTTCTGACCTCCAGACTCACATGAGGTACACATGTGCACACACACAAAATTTGCAATAAAATAAAATTTAAAAGCCTAAAAAAACTATCTATCTATCTATCTATCTATCTATCTATCTACCTACCTATCTATCCATCCTATGTGCATGGAGTCAGGAACAAACTCATGTCTAGGCACATGTAAAAGTCAAAGGACAGCTTGTGGAATTGGTTTTCTCCCTCTACCACGTGTGTTGATTGAACTCAGATCATCAGGCCTGGCAGCAAGCATCTTTACCTGCTGAGCTGCCTTTCTTGTCACCTTGTGGTCATTGTTGACACGTTGTTTTGCCAGTCTGTCTCTTTGAGACAGGTCTGTCTAGATGATCCAGGCAGGCCTTACCTCCCCACTGCTGGAATGTAGACGTGAGCTACCACATCCAACCTAAGAACCGTTGTTTAGTTGGCCAGAGGTCCTGAGGTGGGAAGTCTGTGATATAGGCATCTCCTGAGGGCCTTTCATGGTGTCTTATCTTCATGACCTCATCAAATGCTAACTAGCTCTTGGGGCTCTTCCTCAAAAATATCATTAACATAGATATTTGTCGATTAGGCTTCCCATACCTGGACACCTGGGGACAGGTTCAAGCCCTTACAGATGTCCTTTTTGTCATGTGGATGAACAGTGGGTCTAACTTTAGTCTTAGAGCAGGCCATGCCTTATTGATTGGTTTACAATGCCACAATTTTTTTCTTTTATTTTCAAATATATGCAGATCTGCCTGTCTTAGTTGGCTTCCTATTGCTTTAACAGAACACTGTGATCAAAGCAACCTGAGGAGGAAAGGATGTATTTCATCTTATAGCTCACTGATCACACTCCATCACGGAGGGAAGTCGGGGCAGGAACTAAAGGAGGGACCTGGAGGCAGAAGCCGAGACAAGAGCCGTGGAGGAGTACAGCATACTCACTGCCTTGCTCCTCGTGGCTTGCTTAGCCTGCTTCTTAGACCATTTAGACAGCTGCCCAGGGTTGGTACCAACCACACTGAGCTGGGCCCTCCCCATCAATCAATAATCAAAGCACTGCCCCACAGATTTGCCAACAAGCAACAGAGGGATTTTCTCAATTAAAATTCCCTCTCCCCAGTCACGTCTAGGCTCGTGCCAACTTGACACAAACCAACCAACAGGCCATTCTAGGCTCAGTAACCATATTTCAAAAATTGTTGAAAGGACTGAGTGAGGTTGAACATGGAAATACGTGTCTGTAATTCCAGCACTTGGGGGCTGGAGGCAGAGGGTCTGGTGTGGATTATTAGGTGTCTCTAGCAGAGCAGAACTGGTAGGAGAAAAATATATGTGTAATTGTTTAAATCAGTTTACATAGAAATTATAACACTCAAGGAAGGGGTTGAGACCCTGGGAGTCGCTCTGTCCTAGAGGTGGGGTGCCTCCACGGTCAGGGTGCCTCCACAGTCAGGGCGCCTTCACAGTCAGGGCGCCTCCACAGTCAGGGTGCCTCCACAGTGACTGTCCTCACACTAAAGAGGCCCAGAATCCCGCATTTGCTTAGTCCCTGAGGCTGGGAGCCTCAACAGTCCCAATTTAGTGACAAACCCTGAAGGGTTCTCAGAGAGCAGCTGATTCTTCCTTAGTCATCATGAGTGTGTAGAAATGCTGATTTTGGTGTCCCTGAAGGAAACAGCAGCCTCAACAGGGAAAGTTAATTTGGCAAAGAGGGAAGGCTAAGAGAGCCAGAGGCCAAGCAAGCAAAGGCTCTTCCTCTGCCACGCCCTTTTAATCTGGAATACTTTCGGAAAGTGCATCCACAAATGGGATGGGTTTTCCCACATCACTTGCGGCAATAAAACAATTCCTCTACTGAGGTTCCCTTCTCAAGTTGACATTAAACTGACCATCATCCAAAGTTCAAAGTCATCCTTAGCTATACAGCCAATTTAAAGACAGCCTGGCTACAGGGCACATTTCAAAATTTATTTATTTATGTACACACGCAAACACACACACACACACACAAAATTTGGGTCTGGAGGTGTGGGGTTGTAGAATGTTTGGCTAGCATACATGAAGCCCTAGGTTTGTGTTAAGGAATTTGTGACCACTGGAAAAAAAGACCATAGACAATCCAACTATAATTAAAAGATTTATTGATTAGCTGCTAGCAGGATAAACAATCTCTGAGCCAAATTTGAGACTACAGTAATAAAGGAGTATGGGGAAGGACTTTTAAAGGGGGAAACCACACAAAGACCTTCAATATCTATACAAGCCAACCAAAGCTGTTCTGCCCTGCCAAGTTAAGTGATTAAGGCAACTCAAAACAACCTTGGGGTATCTGCATAAGCAAGTTACAGAAGCAGAAAAAGCAGCTAGTCATATCCTAACAAATGGATAGTCATGGATTTACATTTTTGAGTGAGGGGTCACTGAATCAGGGGTCCTGGGAACTTACCTTCCAGGGGGCTGATGGGTACCAAGATGAATGCCCGGCTTATGGTGCTTCTTCAGTCATAACATGTAACATGTACTGTACAAGAATACACTTGTAAACTCAGGAGACAGAAGCAGGAAAATGAGAGTTCAAGGTTATCCTTGCTAACACAGCGCAGTCTGTGAGTGGGATACACAGGAGGAGGAGGAGCTTGTGAGGTCTCATCCCTCTGTAAGGATGTGTTTGGAGTTAAGTTGGTTGATGGGGGACAGAGAGACATTTTCTTCAGTACTGTGTCCCCAGGTAAGGTGCTCATACTTCTGTAAATAATCCTAATGACTTCACTGGGTCTCTCTCTCTCTCTCTCTCTCTCTCTCTCTCTCTCTCACACACACACACACACACACACACAGACACACACACACACAGACACACACACACACACACACACACACACACAGTATGAAAGTAGAAAGGGGGCTGTTAAGAAAAAGGAAAGGGGACTGGAGAGAGGGCTCAGTGGTTAAGAGCACTGACTGCACTTCCAGAGGTCCTGAGTTCAAATCCCAGCAACCACATGGTGGCTCACAACCATCTGTAATGAGATCTGATGCCCTCTTCTGGTGTGTCTGAAGACAGCTACAGTGTATTCATATATAATAAATAAATAAATCTTTAAAAAAAAAAAAGAAAAAGGAAAGGCGTAGTGGGAAGAGGAGTGGAGCAGGAAGGGTAATGGAGGAGACTGGATATGGACAAATTATATTATGGACATGTTTGAGAAACACCACACCACTTTCCACAGAGGTTACACTCGCTACTTTATATTCCCAACATCAGTGCCCAGGGATTTTCATGTCTCTAAATCCTCACAAACTCTCTTCAACCAAGGCTGGCCTGGAACTCACTGTGTAGCCTAGGCTGACTTCAAATGCAAGCCAGTCTTCTTGCCAGATCTCCCCAAGTGATGGGGGTGAAGGCAGAACTAAACACACAGGCATCTGCAATACTATTTAATGAAAGAGGCTATGTTCTTGGTTTTTGTTTTGTTTTTGTTTTGGAGGGGGGAAACAAGGTCTCACTATGTAGCTCTGGCTGTTTTGGAACTCACTACATAGACCAGGCTGGCTTCAAACTCATAGAGATCCCCTTGCCTTTGCCTCCTGAGTGCTGGGATTAAAGGCATGTTCGCTAGTGGGCTAACAAATGAATTCTTATTTCCTAATAAATACCTTGTTTTGCATTTCTGGAATAAGACTCAGGACTTTTCATGTGCTGGGTAAGCTGTCTAACGAGCTACCGCCTCAGACCCGTTTTGAAGCCAAGCATAGCTGCATGCTGGGCACCTGCCTGCCAGGTGTAGAAGGCTTATCAGGTTTGCTCCACAAAGCACTCTATAAAGAGGCCCTATTGTTGAGTTCTATCTCCTAGGAGAAGCAAATAAGATCTGAAGAGCGTGTAACTTGCCCAGGATCAGACAGTTCAAAGGCCACAGCCCCAGCACTTAGCTGAACTGCCTTTCTGCAGCTGATAGCACCCAGCCCAGATCGGAGCCTTCAGTCTCCAAGGACACTGCCTTTGCAGCCTGTCCTGTCCTAAGTGTCCCTCCCGAATTTAAAGCCCAATGCTAGTGTCCATATATGGTAGCTTCAGGATAGTGTGCAGGGGAGGGGACGTTGGTTCTTCTGATCTGAGCACTGGGTTCTCATGAGTGACACTTGACATAGAGCTGGAATAACTGTCTCTAAATAAAACCAAGGGCTGTGTTACATCACCGGTCATCGATACAGGACATGTAGCTCTGCCTGCCCACTTCATCCCTGGGATATACATCTAACCTGTGGAAAAGATGGGGTTCATATTCTTATTCAAAGACATTTGGGTCACAGTGGTGTTTTGTTTCTTTGCTTTAAGTTGGTCTCATGTGGCCCATGCCTGCCTCCCTTGGCAGCTCAGCCTGACTTTTTAACTCCTGACCCTCTTGCCTCAGCTACCCTGGTGCTGGGATCACAGGTGTGTGCCACTGAGGCCAGATCTTATAGGGTCTTTGTTTTGCAGCTAACATCTTTGTAGCACTCACAGTGTGCCAGATACAGTTCTAGCCCTTTACCTGTAGGAACACCAACAGTCCCCACCATCGCCCATAGCCTACACATTTACTGTTGGCAAGTAAGGAAACAGATATTGGCCTGGGGGTGCGGGGCATGGTAGAGCATATGCATTCAAACCCCCAAAGTTAAGGCTCAGAATGTGTTTATCCAGCCTTGACATGGCACTGGCTCCACACGTACTAACCCTCTCTACTGGGTTTTTATATTACATGCTGTTAAGAGACCTCCCTCCAAGCCCCCCTTTAACAAAGGGGAGACAGGCCGAGGGCAGAGAGGCCTTAAAAGGCCTGTGATGTTGAGTCAGGATGTAACTTAATGGTTTATTTCATTCTAATTATTTCTTACTTTCTAATGAGGAAATGATATTCTACTTGATAAGAATAACATTTCCTTTGAAAATAAATCTAGGAGCTAGAGATGTAGCCCGTCAGTAAGATGCTTGCCTGGCGTGTTCCAACACCCCATCTCCAGCACCCTATAAAAACTGGCCTATGGCACATTCCTGTGGTTCCATCGAAAACAGGAGGGATCAGAAATTCATGGTCATTCTCAGCTGCACAGCAAGTTGCGCTACATGAGAGCCTACCCTAAAAAAAATTTTTTTAAAGACTATAAAATAAATCCAAGTGAAAAAGAAATGACCTCGAGGGGAGGGGGATGGGATAGGGAGTTTGCAGAGGGGAAACCAGGCAGGGTAATAACATTTGAAATGTAAATAAAGAAAATACTCAATTAAAAAATAAATAAAACTTAAAAAAGAAAGAAATGACCTGGTGCAAGAGAAATTGTACATAAGTAACATTAGAGGTGTTTTCAGATATGCTAAAAGCAATAGTGCTCTTGGGAAAACCTGAGATGCGTTGGGAAGTCTATCCCATCTGATTAGGTATGTCGTTCTGTGACAAAATGTCCTGTGCCCCGGACTGGTTCCATTAGCCGGGTCTAGGTCCCTTACAGTGCATGTCCCTCCTTGGTCAGCAGAGGGCACTCTTCACCATGGTGATTCTACGCATCCTTATTTCTGTAAAGGAGCACCTAGTCTCAAGGCTGGAACAGCTTGCTCTTCCTCAAATCTCACTGAGACAAGTCACAGTCACATCCAGAGATCAGAGCAACTATGAAGCTACCCCACTGCCTGAAAGGAAAGTAGACCAATGTGAATAACCCCAGATAGGCTAGAAGCAGACTGATCCAGAGAAATCTCTGGGTTGAGCCAGGGCCCCTCCATTTGCCTATCCTTACCCACAATGTCCTGCACGTGGTCTTCACGCCCCTGTTCCTAGGAAAGGAAAAAATGGACATGGCAGCCTCTCTCCAAACAGATATCTCGTGACTGTGGTAAGGGTGCCATTTCTTCATTAACTGGCCAGACTTAATCTAGGCTCTGAAGGGAGCTGGGGCTAGGGTTGTTTTGTTTTGTTTTGTTTTGTTTTGTTTTGTTTTGTTTTGTTTTTGAAAGGACATCAGAGGAAGGAGTCTCTGGAAAGGGGAGGAAGAGAAGGGGAGGAGCCACAGCTGAGAGCCCTGCAGAGCAGGAGGCTTCAATCCTCAGGAGCCTGCTGGAGGAGCATTCCTCTTTAAAATTTTTCAAAAAAAAATTTATTTGTAAAGTAAGTAAGTAGTTTATTCATTTATTTATCAATATGTGCACACACATGTGCACATGGGTGGCCTCAGTTTGCATGTGGAGGTCAGAGAACATCAGGAAACTATCTTTCTCCTTCTAGCATGCGGGTACGAGGGATGGAGCTGAGGTCACCAAGCACCTTGCCCTGCTGAGCACCTGCTGTATCCCCCCTTTTCATTTCGTGTATTATTTGTGTGTGCATATGCGTGTGTGGGGGTGAGCACGGCAGTGTGGAGCTCAGAGTTAACTAGTGAGAGTCAGCTCTGTCTTTGTGCTGAGTCCCTGGCAGATGTCTGTATTCACTGATCCACGGCTTCCATCCCTTGATGAATTCCTTTTCTTTTCTTCTTTTCTTCTTTTCTTTTTGACGTGGTTTCATTTAGTGCAAGGCTACACTTAGACTCACTACGTAGCCAAGGATTGCCTTGAACCCCTCGTCCCCCTGCTTCCAGTTTCTAAGCACTGGGGTTTAAAGCATTGCCACCGTGTCCTGACTGAATCATTTATGATTCTCAGACTGTTTACTTCACTCTGAAAAAAAAAAACCCCTACTGTAGTGTAGAATTCTTTTCACTAATTGTCTACTATGTACTAGACACCTAATGACATTCTCGTCCTTAAACATGTGTGCATGTATTGGGGAAGGGTTACTACAGTGATCACGTGGAGGTTAAAGGGCAGGGGTCACGTCTGTCCTTCTACTATGTGGGTCCTGGGGATTGCATTCGGGTCATCAGGCTGAGAGGCAAGCACATTTACCCGATGAGCTCACAGTCAGCATACCCAACAACTTCTCCTCAAAGGCCTCTTCAGAGCGCTACCAGATTCCCATTAGTTGCCTCGTCTTTGTTTCATTTGAACCTGTTCAAGGTTTGGGGTATACTCTGTGGAATGCAGCCAGGGGGCATCTCCGAGATGGGGGCTGGAGATATGTAAGTAGATTATCTACCTACAAGTAGCTGGACACTCGGCCATTTCAAGCTGACATGCTGGAAAGACAGGACAGAGACAGAGAAGTCAGATTGAGGAAGGAACTGAACTCACACACTGTGGCTAGAGCAGCCAGTGTGGAGCTGAAGATCTACTCTCACTCCAGGACGTGGCAAAAGTTGATAACAGAAAGGGGATGTGCAAAGGTCCTGAGACGTGAAGGAGAAAAGGAGGAAGGAGATGAGGTTGGAGATGTAGAGATGCAGCGATAACATCTCTGTGGCAGGAATCTTCTGAGCTTTATAAATGGCACTTAATGACATTCTCGTCCTTAAATATGTATGTGTGTATATATGTATGTGTGCATGTATATATGTATTGGGAAGGGTGTTCTACAGTGATCATGTGGAGGTCAAAGGACTGGAGTCGCTTCTCTCCTTCCACCATGTGGGTCCTGGGGATTGAATTCAGGTCATCAGACTCAGAGGCAAGGACACTGTAAAAGTTTAACGAGGAAGAGTTCAGAGGCAAGGCATGTTTGCACATGATCGAGGCCCGGCTTCGGGTGAAGAGTAGATGGCACGGGAGCCAGAGGGGACAAGGAAGAGTTGTGCACAGATTTCTGCTGGCTTCCAGATAATATGGTAATTGCGCCCTAGTTGGTTGTAGTGGAGCGGGGAAGGGGGGGGGTGGGGGATTCTAGCTGGTGATGTTAAGAACTTAGGAACAGAACAAGCCATCCTATTGGACAAAGCTTCCAGTGTGTTTAATATGAGCCTAATTTACAGAGCTGATTTCACTCATATCTCCATGCTAACTTTTATTTATTTAAATATTAGTGCATGCGCACATGTGTGTGGGGGGTGGTATGTGGCTATGCAAATGTTTGTGTGAGTTTCTTTGTGCTGCGTGAGTAGGAGCCATGGAGGCCAGAAGAGGGCATCCGATCCCCTGGAACTGGAGGAAATGTTGTGAGCTACCCCATAGATGCTGGGAACCCAACTGGGGTCCTCTGCAAGTAAGCGCTATTAACCACCGAGCCTTCTCTACAGCTTCCATATCAACTTTTATGATGAGGGAGTGGTATTTAATGTTATGAATTCCATTCTAAATGACGATGAATGCAAATAAAGGCTTCTGTTTGATGCCGGCACAAAGCCTGGGAACTTCCTTAAAGGCGTCCGCACACTGGCTCCTGGGGTTACAACCCGAACTTCCACTGAAGTTGGAAATGCAGGATAGATTTTAAAAAAAAAAAAAATCTTGCGTTCTGGTTGGTGCAGTGGAAGCAGGCTGTGACTGGATTACAGTGCGGCCTCCTGGGATGTATGAGATGTACGAGTCTCTGAGCGCCAGTACCCACGTTGCCCACTAGGAGGAGCCCTCGAAGGCCAAATCGCAATGTTGCATGCGGTCCTGGGAAGATTGGCAGAGCTAGTTTCTGTCGCCACAGGGATGGGCCAGACTAGGGTATTAGGACTCTGAGCTCTGCTAGGTGGCCACGCTTCTCTGCGCAGCTCCTTTGGCCCCTTTCCTCTGGCTCTCGGCCCCGCCGAGGACATTGGCTGACCTGGGGGGTGGGACCATGGGTTTACGCAGGATTGCGAAGGCCCAGATCCAAGGTGCAAAAATGCACAGTCTAGCAAGTGACTCAGCAGTCAGCAGCCCCCTGCCCGTCCCTCACCAAGTACCATGCACATAAAGCTTGTCCTAACAACGCCTCACTGAGGTGTAAAATTGTCTCCTCGCAGGAGAGGACCACCCTATGCAGAGGCCGGGCCACCTGACCACCAGGTGCTGTCGTCTCTCTCAGCTTCCTTGTTCTGGGCAGTTGCTCACTATTTAAAATTTACTTCCCTTTTAAATTTACCTCCCTTATACTGCCTGATTTGCCAGGCTGAGACTGAGGTTGGCAGACGTAGCCTCAGCTCTCAAATGCATTTGTACTTAGGATAAACCACACCCTCCTTTAACCTTTTTTGAAAATTTTATTGTGAATGTGAGGGTGTGTAAGTGGCCACAGGCTCCGGTGGAGGTCAGAGACAACTTGCCCCGGTAGGCTCCTAAGCCACCAGAGTCAGGCTAGGAGACAGATGTCTTCATTGGTTGAGCCATCCCTTTTTTAAGTATGAGCATGTCATTATTTGGGATATACTTATGCTGAAAAGTACAAGGTTGTCTGAAGTTACAGTTTCACTGGATGTTTTTATTTTCATTGCTAACTACAATCCTGTAAGGGAAGTCTCTTGCTCCCTGTCTTCCTTGCTCAGTCTCCCTCCACAGTGCTGATAAAGCCAAATGCTTGGATGGGTGGATTCCTACAGTTCTTCACTCATTTATTCAGCCAACACATTTACTTTAAGCCCCAGTTGGGTCCCTGAAAACCCACGGTAAGCAGACAGTCCAAAGGAGGAGGCAGTCACCATGATAGATACTATGATAAATACAGCGTGTGTAAAGCTCTGGGGACTAGGAAGGGACAGAGGAGGAGTCCTCAAACCCACCCAAGTCATCAAGACTTTCTTGGAGAAAGACAATCAACATGAGACGTGGAGACCCACAGCCCCGTCAGAGAGCAGGGCTGGGACGTGGGGTTCTGCAAGTGGCTGGGAGGGAGTGTGCAGTGTCATCAGACTGTCATCCACACTCATTGGGTGTCTCTGTTCACCCCCAGATCCCTGAATGTGGCCAGGGTGGCATTACTGTTCTCATATATGGAGAAACTGAGGCCTGGAAAGTGAAGTGCTGGCCTGGGCTAGCCTGGGATGGGAAAGTAGAGCTTCAAGCTCAAGTCTGATAGACTCAGAAGGGAGCCTTAAACTCTTCTAGAAAAGCTACTGGGCTGATGACTAGGGCCCTAAAAAGAGAGCAAGGAACCTGAGGCTCAAGGGATGTAGGGACAGGACTCTCTCTGCAAATGTGGCTGGCTCCGAGCTTAGCCGGAGAACATGAAGAGGCAGCAAGAGGTCCTCAAGTGCAGCCTCTGTGCCTCTTACGACTATCTAGGTTGGGCCTTCAGGCCCCTTGTTGAAGCCTGTGGCTGATTACTCCCATGGGTCCTGGAAAGGTCTTTGGTTTCCATGGTGACCACCTCCCAATGTCCCCGAAATCTCATTGTGACCAGTATTAAGGGATTAACTCGCCAGCAGCCCTCACAGGGTCTTGGGTGCCAGAGTGGCAGCAGGAAGTTGTTCAAGGATGAAGAGTTTGCCCACCGTGCGTGACCCCATAGGACCAGGAGGAGGATGTCTGACAGGGACCAGAGTTTCCCACAGGATGCACCAGGTATGCCCCTGAGTTCATATCTGTCCAGAAGGAAGCCCAGGATGGTAGAAGAGAGACCAGAGACTCAGGGAAAAGCTTAGAATTCAGGGCGTGTGGAGATCTTTAGTCCCAGTCCCCAACCCACCCCAGAAGGACAAGGGACCTGATGGGAGGAGGACATTTGATCAAGTATATCCATCTCCATCTCTGTCTCTGTCTCTGTCTATATCTATAGATAGATAGATAGATAGATAGATAGATAGATAGATAGATAGATAGATAGTCCAGATCCCCAAAGACTCTTCAGGGTTACTCCAAGGCTGACCAGCTGTCTTATCTTCATTTTGCAGTTGGGGAAACTGAGGCAGAGAGAGGCAAGTGAGCTGCTTAAAGTCAGTAGGTAAAGAATTCAGAGGGGACCCCAAGATGATCTAAACACAGCATTGTTAAAAAGAGACAAAACAAAACCCACCACCAGCTCTCTCCACTCTGTCCTCAGGAGCCAGAAGCAGCCTGTCTCACTGGCCCTGCTTTCTCCCCTCCTCACTGCTTTCCTCTCCTGACCTTCCCAGCCCTATACCCACTCACCCTGAGGCTGGCAGAGAGTTCTAGACAGTCTCCACAGGGCTGGAGGGCTTGGCCACAGAGCCCTGACTATGCTACCTGGGGGACAGTCTCTGAGTCCCTGTTTTGATGCCCTACTCACCCTTTAGCCTCTCTGGGAATTCAGACCCAAAATGCCCTGGCAATCCAGCAACCAGGAGGAAAATGTAAACCCCAGGGGCCTGGGGCACAGTTGATAGAGGCTTTTTGTCTACAGAAACTGAAGCTCTGTGTTCTGTATCCAGCACTGAATAAATATTAGATGAGATGGTGCACAGCTGTAAGCCTGGTACTTAGAAGGTAGAGGCAGGGGAGCCAGAAGTTCAAGGTCATTCTCCACTAGTTAAGGAGTTTAAGACCAACCTAAGCTCTGGGTACAAAAGCCTACCGAAAAATAAAAATCTGAGTCTCGACTCCCTGGGAAACTGAGGCTTCTTGGCTGAACTTGCTCTTCCTTAGCCAAGGCTTGTCCTAATGGTGTCAGATAACCTACTGACCACCACAGAAAATGAGAAAAGCAAAGTGCAGGACAGTGTAGGCTGCATGACAACACAGGAGTGCACATGTCCTGGACATACACACAAGGCTCCTGTAACACTTGGGAGACAAGAAAAAGTAAGAAATGGCCCCAGATGGTACAGAAGCTGGGAGCAGTGACAGACAGAGTCAGGGGAAGCAAGTCTCGACAGGTACCTTCTTATATTTTTATTTTGAAACACAGCAATGTAGCAAGGATTTAAGATGAAAGGCTTAAACAAATGAGGTAAAATAGTAAATAAGAAAAATAATAACTACACATATTTCCATAGCGACAGGTGTGCAGCAAAGATTGCAGCACATGTCCTAGGAATTAGTTCCAGGTCATTTCATCCTTGACCTGGAAGTCAATACACTGTTGCCAATACCAGCAATAGCCATTGGTCCCTGGAATTGGAGCTGTCCACAAACTGGAGATAGAGCCAAGTGTGGTGCAAGTATCACCCATGAGTCAGCATTCTGACTTTGAGAGGAAGTTATCCCTGACCCACCTAACAGATGGGGAAGCTGAGCCTCACAAAAGGTTTGACTTGTACACAGTCAAACCTGGACCCAGATTAACATGTTTCCAGCCTTCCCTGAGTCCACAGAGGTTCACAATTATGGCCACCCACCAGATTTCTTAGAAAATCTCCAACACCTAGCACTGTGCCTCCCATTCCAAGATTTTTATTTTTGAGATAGAGTGTGACTACATAAGCCCAGGCTGGCCTTCCTCTCACCATGATGTAGCCCAGGTTGGCCTGGAATTCCCAATTCTCCTGCTGTAATTACAGATATGTGCTACCTTGTCTGTCTGGTTATCCAACCCCAAGATTTGCCTGTTGGCTTGTGACAGGGTTTGGGAATCACTGTTTTATCTATTCCTTTTTGTTCCCTATGTGGAGCTGGGGGATGGCCAGGGTCTGTCACATGCTGGGCAAGCATTCTAGCACCGAGCCACACTCCAGTACAAGCCTTTTAAAAGCTTTTTACAGTCTCAAGTGGTTCCATTTGGTGTTACCCAGAATGAAACTTCAGCTTGGTTTTCCAAATGAGAATCGAAGACCAAAGAGGGAAATGGTCTTTCCCAGAACCATGCATGGCTAAAAGCAAACTGGGACAAGCTAATCAATGGTTTACATGGAACATTTGCTCAAATCAGAAATTGTATCCCCTTTGGATAGACCAGGCCCTGGGGCCTTGGAACGAGGGCTGGATTTCCACCCCCTGCACCATCCCCCACCTCAGCCTTCTGGACTGGAATATTTGTGCAGTGAGTGACCTGTGCACACACAATGATCCTGGCCTGTCTCCTAACTTCCAAATACTTTACACTGATGACATCAGACAAATCCCTGGGGCCCCTCCAAACAGGAGTCAGGGGGATTAAGGGTGACTTCTGAATAGCAGACTCATTCCTCATTCCCAAGACCAGGATTTGGGGTAACAGGGGCTTCCCATCACCCCTTGGGTCCACACAGGCCAAGGTCACCCTCACAGAACACAAACAGGACAGTGGCAATGTCAGCTCAGATGTCATAAGCCACCTGGCCATAGGCAAACAGACCTCAGGAAACACTGCCCACGGGACCCAAATCCTGGCTTCTACCCTATCATTCCCCAGACCATTCGATCACCAAACCTCCCTAAGTCTTTCCTGTTAGAACCTCCCACAATACACTGCTGTCTACCCAGAGCTGCTTCCAGGCCCCTGTACTGCCAGGCTTTCTTGAGCATTTGTCTGGGGAAGTCTTGAAAGGATAGGGTAACCCTGGGATCAGGTTCTGGAGTTAGGTTGGATTCAAGTCTGACATCTTATTTCCTATCAACTGTGTGAGCTTGGGTACAGAACTCAACCTCTCTGGGTCAGCCGTCTTAACAAACTGCTCATGAAAACACCCAGCATCAGAGCAGTGTGAGAATTCCTGAGCAAAGCTACTGACACAGATGTCTACGCGTTGCTTATGTCTTTGGGCTATTCATCTTTTTGTGGATTAGAACTTAGGCGTTTTCTCAACTTATAGGGAAGAAACTGAAGCGGAAGAGTCCAGATAGTCTGGGAAGGGCTCTGGCTTCTGTGTGTCTCTACGGGCTGGATGCTTCCAGAGATAGGACATAGCCAAGGCTGGGAGGTGCCCCTATCTCATGTTCCTGCTTCTGGGACTACTCAGAGGCCTACAAGACACAGATGACATCCCCTAATTTGGGCCTCTGGTGGCTCTCAGAGATCTATTCAGCAGAGGAAAAGACTTCTCCCTTGATGTCCTTCAACACATCACTCAGACCCAGAGATGCCTGTCATGTCTGTCCCAGGAGACCCAGACTATCTAGTGTAGCCTGTTCTTAGACAGGCCGCACCTCTCCTCTGCCTCCTTCTCTCATCTGCTGGGTCTGGGCCAGTACTTTCCCAACTTGAAAATGAACTATTAAGATGTCATCTAAAAAGGTATCATGTGATTCCCCTCTGTGGGCTCCTGGGAACCCCAGGACCCAGCTTCAAAAGCCTCCATTTGCATCTCCCCTAAGATTCTGTGGCTTGGACATTGGAGCTACAAGCCCCTACTTCACATCCCCCTTCGGGATGTTTCCAGCTACCTTTATCTCCCTGTGGTAACAGAGCAAATAGACTCAGGCCCTGGAGCAGGGCATATGCAGGCTGTTGACTCTTGAGCAAAGTCTCCCCTCCGGAGGGCGCAGCACAGGCTGCTGGACGTGTGTGGAGAGGCCAATGGCCTCTTGCATAACCCAGGAGGCCTCCTGCCCACCCGGAGCCTTTTCAGGGTTAGGGGTGAGACAAATCGCAAACTCATGCCCAGTTAATTTTTTAAAGCAAGACCAACACTCTCAGCAATGATTAGCAGACAGGTAGGTTCATCTTAATCACACTGAGGACAGGGAGGGAGGAAGAGGCTACTGGTGGCTCCAGGGATGGGGCCCAGTTATCAGTTAACCACATAAATGTTTCCTTCTAAAACCGCTGGCCTTCAGCCCCCAGCTCCCTCATCTTCCTCGCTAAGATACTCTGGTCAATGAGCAAGCCAGTGGCCAACAGTCATTGAGTAAAAGACATGCAGCCATCCATAGTCTATGGGACAGGAAAACGATGGGGTCCCCTTTATTAAGACAGAGTTCACATGCCACCACTAATTAGCTTGAAGCAAATCCCTTCTCCCCTCTGAGCTTGGTGAGAGGTCTCAGGTCTTTGGCTCAACTCCCAACCTGTAGCAAGTACCCTTCACTTGAGGGAGTCAGGGTCTCCATCTGCCCTATAGTTAGCTTAGGAAGATGTCTTTTCTAGTCTGAAGTTCCGGGAGGTCCTGATGGGACTTAGCCATGGTGGGACGGAGAAGGCACAGGAGGTCAAAAAGGAGCAGAAAGGCCCAGAGAGGGTACCCACCTGGTTTCAGTTGTTGGCATCAACAAGAATCAGGTTCCGGTTTCAGGAAGAGGTGGTCCTCTCAGATAGGCTTGGGGGTCCCTGGGCCATCAGCCCCACGGGAGATGCAGGATGGTCTGGCAGGTCCCACCTGCCCAGAACTCTTACCCTCAGGTCTTGGGAGCTGCCAAAGGAAACGGCAAAGCCAGGCCAGCCTCAGGCCAGGTGGCCGCTTGGACTGGAGTTTGGTCAGCAGTTGGGTACCTATATTGTGAGATAGTTAGGACTTTGTCCACAAACTGGAATTTGAAATTTCAAAGGGGCGAAGCTGAAGGCCCTACCCCAGAGTAGACATGGCTCTTGGCTTCTTGCCCCCACGACTTTTGTTCTTTGTCTTGATAAGTGCAGGTTTCCCCTGCACGGCACCCTGGGTGGTAGGTGGGGGAGGAAGGAGAGGAGATAGAGGTGAGGTGAGCTCTGAGAGGAGAAGCCAAGGCGCCAAGTGGCCCCAGGTGGCGGGAGGTCTGTAGAGTGCCTCTAGACCTGCACGTGGCCAGATACAGGGCTCAGGCTACTCAGGTTCATGACAACATCCCTGCTGTACGGAGATAGAAAAACCAGCCTCCAGGATTCTGTAGTTATTTCAGTGACCCCGGACGTGGGGCAACACAGAAGGAGGGACCCTCGATCCCGTAGTCAGCCTTTGTCCAAATGGGAGACTCTTCTGTTACACACTTCATGGCTTTTAGGCAAATGTACTTTACCTCATTGAGTCTCCATTTGGTCTTATAAAATGAGGACACCCTGGGCCTCAGAACAAAAGAGAAGAGTAGTGGGCGGGTTCTTATCATGAAGCCAAAAAGTTGCAAAGTGCTATTACTGCCATTTTGGTTGAGGGGCTGAGGACATTGCTCAGTCAGTACAAGGCTTAGCTAGCATTCGTGAAGCCCTGGGTTAACTCGGGAACCAGACATGGTGGGCATCCCCCGACCCCCAGCACTCAGAAGGTAGAAGCAAGAGGATCAGAAATTAAAGTCATCCTTGGCTACATAAACAGTCTAGGCTACGTGAGACCCGGTCTCAGAAAGAATGAGCGAGGGAGATGGAGATGGCCTTTTGTGGCAGGGCCCTAAACCTCTGTTCACAGCAAGGATGTGAGCTCCCAGCCCAGCTCTTGGCTAGCTGCCACCTCTTTGGACCATCTTCTTCCCTGCTCAAGCTTCCTCTCCATCTGCAAGATGAAGGAGTTGGGTCTCCAGGCAAGCTCTGAATTCATCTCTTCCAGAGGCTGCTATCCCTTGAGCTGGGGCCTGATAGCTCAATGAAAAAGGATAAAGGAGATGAAAGAGTTCCACACCAATGATATTGAGACTGGGAAATGCCCGACCTAGGTGCTCCCCAGACTAGGGGTTCTAAGTCCCAAAGGTCACGTGGCCAGGGGAGCCACGAGTCACCAACGAGTGGTCATAATCACTGCTGTTGCATGCGTATCTCTGGGTCCGTAAGGGAGGTCCTGCACCCTCCTCAGATAGAAGAATTCACAGGTACTTGACATGAGTGATGGCTGCGTTGCATATGACCCATACACAGCCCGCTGGAGTTTTACTCATCTTCAGAGTATGTGTACTACCATGGGAGTGCTATGTAACTAGCTGTCTTGTTGTTGGATTAATGTTGTTAAGGGGTCAAGGGAATGTACTGTATAATGGCCAGACAAGTGGTGCTTGCCTGTGCTCCAGCTCTCAGGAGACTGAGGCAGAGGGATTGCTTGTTTGAGCCCAGAAATTCAAGGCCCCAGTTGGGTAACACAGTAAATCCTATCTTGAACAAACAAATATCCTGATTTGAGCATGCTGAGGTCAGAAATAACACTAGTACTGTGTGTGTTCGAATGTTGTGGTTTCTGTTATTCGGCTGTGTGTGCATGTATGTGTAGGTTGAGTACGCATGCGCATGTCTGTCCGTGGATCCGCCCTCTGTTTCCTACGCATGCGCGTGTCTGTCTGTGGCTCTGATCTCTGTTCCCTCCTCTACCACTTTCCACTTTGCTTCCTGACAGGGTTTCTCACTGAACCTGGAGCTCACTGCTTAGTTAGATCGTGAGCCTTGAGATCCTCCTGTCTCTGTCTCCTATTATTGAGATTAGAAACACATAAGGCATGCCAAGGTTTTCGTGTGGGCACCAGGGATTTGAACTCAGGTCCTCGTGCTTGTGTGGCAAGCGCTTTACCACACTGAGCCATCTCCCCAGAACTCTTTTCTTGTTTTTAAATTTAAAAAAAAAAAACTATTATTTGTGGGTAGAGAGATAGAGAGGTGGGTGAGGGTGGGCACAGAGAGAGAGAGAGAGAGATTGAGGGTGGCCATGATCTTGCTGACTTCAGAGGACTATGCTTAGGAATTGGTTCTCTTCTACTGTGGGTTCAGGAACAGAACCCAGGCCAGCAGTTTTGAGAGGCGAGCTCCTCTAGGCCATCTCTCCAGCCCCCCTTTTTCTGTTAAAACAGAGCTTTAATATGTATTCCAGGCTGACCTTAACTCTGGGTCTTCTTTGCCTTCAGTGTCCACTGCATGTGGCTCAGACACATTTTTCCCCCTAATATTTTCCATCCTAAGCGTCAGGTCTTGGATATAGAACCTGTGGGTCTGGAGGGCTGACTGACATCCTGGTCAAGTACTGACCACAGCCACCTTTCCGTGGGAAGGATCTACCCCATTAATCTGATTCAGGAACAGAACTGAGAAAAGCAGTATCTGAGATGACAGAGATGCTTGACCCACATATGTCAGACTCCGTGATCTATAGAGGCAATGAGCAGGAACAGTTAAGTGACAGCGTGATCTTGCTTGTCACCAAGACAACTACAAATCCACGGGTGAGGCCCATTTTACAGACACTAGATTCAAAATCGCTTGTCCCGACTCTGGATTGTTAGGGCGCACAGGTATGACCCATGTAGGCCAAGGAGGGCTGCCGTGAGGGTACTGCTCGGAGTCAGCTGAAGGTGGAGGGAATTATGAATGAGACGGTTACACAGTTTATGGTCCATGAATGGGTAGGTTACAGTGTGTGAGTCGTGACCGGGTGGGACATGGGTGTGGAGCCTGCAACATGCCATGTGTGCCATGGTTTGTGTGCCTGTAGCTCTTCCGATGCAAGCTCTCTTTTCCTCTTGATAGCTCTGTCTATATGTGATGTGTCCTGGCCAACCCTAGTTCATCACAGACTGTATTTAGTGGAATCTACATTGTCACCCATAAAAAGACCCATTGGGTGGCTGCTCCAATAAAACTCTGACTGGCTAACGATCACAGTCTGCTTGGGGACTGGAGGGACTGTGTCTTTTCCGAGGGAGTGAGCTGCATATAGAACAGATATGCTGAATGCTGTGGAGTGGCTGTGGGTGGCTTGTCATGTGCCTTCCCTTTCCCAGCCCTTCTCCCAGGATCACTGGGACAAGATGTTGCTAAGTGAAGCCAGAAAGGGCCTGAAAGGGTCAGAAGTCATCTTCAGACCTTTCGGGGATCTTAAGGTGTGGGCTGCAAGCTCCAATCTGTCCTCTCCCTTCAACCAAGAAACAAAGGATGAGTCTAGGCTCTTCCCCCACTATAATGAAAGTTTCCCAGAGAAGAAACGTGAACCACAAATCCACTTGAAGAGTGATAGAAATTGTTTTTAATCATGTATGAGCGTCCTTGATAGAAGCAGGGCATGCCAGGTCAAACTGAGATCAGCAAGCTTGCAAGGCAAAGACCTGTTGAGCCATCCTGTGAGACCCAGAGAGAGTTTCTAAACCCTGTGCACTTGCCCCTGAGTCTAATATCTTTCTTTCCCACAATTGGCTTCACGTTGTCTTCCACCATCTTGTCTCTAGGGACAGGTTGGACGGGGCATAATAAGGCTGAGGAGTACAGAAAGAGGGCTTTGATGGTATCGCTATGGTGTTAAGGCACATCCACACATCCATTCACTCATTCATTTGCTCATTCATTCACTCATTCATTCATTCACGGATCCATTCATTCACTCGCACATTCATTCACTTGCTCATTCATTCATTCACTCATTCATTCATTCACTTGATCAGTCATTCATTCATTCAGTCACTCATTCATTCATTCATTCATTCATTCAGTCAGTCAGTCAGTCACTCATTCCCTCTTTTACATACTCATGAGTTTCAGTCATTCACTCAGTAATACACCTGGCCTCCTAGTCACACACTTTTCTGGTTCATTCACTCAATCCAAAGCAGTCTCTGTTTCTCACTCTTTCTCTGTGTTGTTACAATGGACTCTGAATTGCTCGTTCGACTAGCTGAGCAAGACAGGCCCTGAAGCTTCCTCAGATCCTGCCCTCATACTTGGCCTTCTGTGACTCTCTTTTCCCAACTAGTGGGAGTCTCAAAAGTGTCAGCAAAGAAGGATCCGGAGGGGGATGTCACAAGGGGACAGGTGCTCCTGGTCCAGAGTCAAACCTCATGAGGGATGTAGACAATGAAATTAACATTTAAACTAAAGGGGTCTTAAAGGTTAAAAAAGGTGAGGGTGGGGCTGAGAGACGGCAGCGTTAAGAACACTGGCTGCTCTTCCAGAGGACCAGAGTTTAATTCCCAGCACCCACATGGCAATTCACAACCATCTGTAACTCCAGCTCCAGGGGATCCAATGCCTTCTTCTGGCCTCCATAGGCACCAGGCATGCATGTGGTACACAGACATGCATGCAAGCAAAACACTCATACAGGTAGTGTATTTTTAACCTAAAAAAAACCCAGAACACCTTAAAAAGAATGGAATGAGTGTTGAGCCATGCAGAGAACCCCACCCCAAAGGGAAGAGGCAGACAGAAAGAAACAGGAAGGCAAAATGGATGGGGAACCCCAAAATGAGAAGAGGAATTAGCTGGGCATGGTGGCACATTCCTGTTAGTTCCTGCTCTTGGAAGGCTGAGGCTGGAGTGTGAAGAATTTGAGCCCAGCCTGGGCTACATAGCAGAACAAGAATGATGGTTTGGGAACGAGGCATTAGCAGCACACCTTGACAGTTATTTTTATATCTTATGCATTACCCAAACTACCTTTTCAGATTGTCCCATACCGTCTATGAGATGGAAACTGAGGCTTGGAAGGAGAATCATTTACTCAGAGTCACCATAACAGGTGGCAGGTGTCTGAGCGTAAGCCCAGGTCTATGGGCTACAGAGCTTGTCTGTGCTTGTCGTGGGAAGGGTGGGTGCCGTGGAAGCATTCAGTGTGACAGGTGTCACATCCATGGTGTCTGATCCAGCTGGAGCTATCAGGGACCAGGGAAGGGACCTGAAGGCGAGTCCCAGTGGTTCCTAAGACAGGTGACAAACAGAAGGGAACCAGAAGAATCCTCTTCAGAAGGATCCGAAAGATCCAAGTGTGAGCTTGGGGTTTAGGTTTCCAGTTCAAGCGACCCAGGACAGCTTTATCTCGAATTGAGGATAGAAGTCAATGATTTGGGAAGTGGTTGGCTTAGAGCTTCATTGGTAGTAGACTTGTCAGTGTCTAAGCATGTCAGCTGGGATGTCCAACTTGGCCGGACTTGGGGGCTGCTGAGGCGACGGTCCAACAAAGGCCAGTCCTGCCCCGCCTTGGAAGATTGGTAACTGAATATTAATGAGCGGGGGCCCAACAGTTGTAATTAGCACCCCAGGTGTCAGTCAGAAACCAACAAACAGCCAAATCCTTGTGGCTCCGCCCAGCCTACCCAGCAACGGGGGTGATTAACCATTAACTCCCACCCCTCCCCACAGAGCCTCCACCCTCTGCAGAGGCTAGGCCAGGACGCCAGGCTGAGTCTCCCAGAGGACAGTTTGAAACAGAGGAAGGCAGAGAAGGGACCTGGGAGGAGGCAGAAGGAGGGCGGGGACGGGGGGCTGGGGCTCAGCCCAGGGGCTTGGGTGCATCCTGGGCAGGGCAGGACAGGGGGCTGAGGTGTGGGTAGGAGAGAATGCGACTCTCTAAAACCCTCGCCGACATGGATATGGCTGACTACAGTGCTGCTCTGGATCCAGCCTACACCACCCTGGAGTTTGAAAATGTGCAGGTGTTGACCATGGGCAATGGTAGGTGGGGGCAGTTGTGCCCAGGGATGGAGTGGATCTTTGGCACTGGACTTTGGGATGGGAGGGGAAATACCGAAAATTGTAGGTTGGTCCTATAGGCTTGTACAGGTGTTGCCAGGTAAAGCAAGTGGGCCTTCCTACTGTGGCCAGAGGCATTCTGGGTGATCGAGGCCTGCAGAGGTGGATTTCCAACAGAAAAATTCCCCAGATCCTCCCTATGTAGGCCCGGGGACTTACGCTGCCCTGCTTACCATGTTAAGGAAATGGGGCCATGATGGTGAGCTTCCTCTGGGTGGCTGTAGAAATCCTATCCAACATGGCCCTATTTTCAGGCCCCTGGGCCCTTTTATGTGCAAGCAACAAAAGGTCTGTCTTGTCTCTAGAGATTGTGACAGGAGGCATGGCTACGTTTCAGACTTTGGGAAGCTGGAGTTCAGGAGAAAAGTAGAATTTTCGGGCTTCCTATCCAAAAGGCCAGCCCAGCGGCGTGCGTTTATATGTACTGTCTTAGGTGTCCTTGTGAGTGTACAAGTGACATGGTGAACGCAAGAATACACCTGCGTGTCTGTTCCCCCTTTTGAGTTTGTGTCTCAGCTTCATCTGTATGTGTTGAACGGTGTGTAGTTCTGTCTCCAGGACCATTTGGGTTTTGGGTTTGTTTTGGTTTTGTTTGTTTGTTTGTTTGTTTTGTTTGGCTTGAATATATGTGTGTATGAATAGTGTCTGTAAATGTGGGTGACAGACCTAACACACTTGTAAATGTGGACATACCCTGTGCTTTCTGCTTGGTGGCCCTGGATGGCATCTTGCCTTTGTACATATGCATACGGCCTCTGTGCTACCGGATAATGCTCTCTGGTGTACAAGATTGTGTAGCGACACTTGACAGGGTTTGTTGTTGTTGTCTGTTTGTTTGTTTTATTTTTTTGAGACAGGGTCTCTACATAGCTCTAGCTGTCCTAAAGCTCACTATATAGACCAGGCTATCCTCAAACTCACAGGGTTCCACCTGCCTCTGCCTCCCAAATGCTGAGATTAAAGATTGTGCCCGGCAGACCCAGCTTGATTTCGTTTGTTTGTTTGTTTGTTTGTTGTTGTTGATACAGAGTGTATGTGTTCCTGAACTGGCCTGAAACTTAGAACATATTCCCAGGCTAGCCTGGAACTTGGAGTCCTCTGATGTAGCCTCCCAAAATACCAGGGCTACATTATGAAGGTCTTAACTGTTAACTATATACCAAAACTTGGGATTCACGGCAGCAGCATGTGTGTCTGTGTTTCTGTTGTCCCTGTATCACCATCGTTCAAACATCTGCTCCAATATCAACGAGAATATGTATGTGGGTGGAGAGTGTTCTCTTTGCCAGAGGGTTGAGAAAGCAGGCATCCTGGAGGATGGGAAGCTTCTGGAAAAGACGGGACCAGGTTCCAGGCTAGCATTGGAGAGACGGCACCTGGCTGAGGTTGGTCTGTCACCACCTTCCATCCGTGACTCTTATTGTGCAGCAGCTTTCAAACTTCAAGGCTTAGGTCTGGAAAGCTGTGTGTGCTCTCGAGCTCGCTAGAAGGAGGAGGCAATGTGTGGGCTCTGTCCATGGTCAGTCCCCCCTCTCCCCACCCCCTCCCCACTCCTGCTGCTTGCCTCTAGTATCTCTTGCCAAGTACTGTGTGTCCTCAGGTACATTACCCCCTTCTGTCTCTTGTGTAGTATGGAAATGAGTTCCTTTACCCCAGCCTTGTTGACCATGGGTGATTCAGAGGAGGCACTCAGGGAAGTGTTCAGGGCGAACTAGTTGCTTCTGCCCCGAGATGGTAGCATGTGACTCCCACAGGGACAATATTTGCAGTCACACTCCTGGCCACCACACAGCCCCTTCAGTATCTAAGAGTTCTGTGCTCCTGTGCCTGCAGCTAAGCCCTTGGTTAAGTGTCCCGAAGACATACCAGTCACCCCTCAGCTCTGGAAAAACTCTTCCTCCCCAGCCTCAGTTTCTTCATCTGTAAAACTCAGACAGGTAAAAGAGCATAAAAGGTTTACGAGGTATTTCTTTGAGCTTGTTTCATCCTGGTCCCTACATGGGTAGTCTCTAGGACTATATGTCGGAAGGATCTGTATGCCCTTCTCAAGTTCTGAGAGTTGAGGTTACAGGAGGTTGTCCTCCAAAGTGGTTGGAGTCTATCCTGAGCTAATGGCTAGAAGGTGTTAAGGATATCTGTTCCCACATTCCATCCCTGATTCAGGAACAGCAGAAGGGTCTTGTTTTTAAAGTCCCCACAGATTCCCAGCCATGGGCAACATGGCTAAGAGCACAGTATAGTAACCCAGCCCCTCTGCCTGGCAGCAGTGTAATGATTCCGAACAAGTCCTTTGCTCTCTTTGAGCCTCAGTGTTCTTAACTGGGAAATAGAAGTGGCCTGCTGACCTCAGGGGGAGATGATCCAGTTGACTGTGCCCAGCCCATGCTGCCCAGCAAGGGGACACCTTGCCAGCCTCTGCCCAAGTTGCGGGCTCAGCTCTCCCTGGGGGTCATGGGAGGAAAGGATGAGGGAGAAGGAGTCAATGAAGCTTAACAATTATCCCTGCCTTGGGAATAATTCACTAGCCGGAGGAGGCTCTGCTCTGAACACTCAGAAGTCCTAGGAACGAACGGTTCGGCCAGAAGACAGCAGAAATGAGGAACAACTGCAAGACACCTGCCGGGCAAGTTCTCTTCTGCAGAGAAGTGTGTTTAACTCACAGACAGTTCTAGAACGTATTGTATGGCAAGCACTTCCGGCTGACTGACTCACTGACTATGGACAGCACCGGGAGATGATGATGCTCTGTCTGACAAGTGGAGGGGGACAACGACAAGAAATAACCCAGTGCCACAGAACAACGGGGATTTGATCCAATGCTATGAGGCTTCAGAGTCTCCGGTTCAGCATACCACAGCCCTCTTCAGTTTGCAATAGGACATTCCCTTAGGAACCAAGGTCATAGGCCCAAGTTTCTATGGAAATACCCCACTGTGTGTGTGTGTGTGTGTGTGTGTGTGTGTGTGTGTGTGTGTGTGTTGTGCACACGCAAGGACTTTTATTTTGGGAGGAATGATTATAGAGTGAAATCTCTGAAGGATGATTTTTTTCTTTTTCCTTTTTTTCTCTTTCTTTTCTTTCTTTTTTTGATATTAGGTTGAACTTTTCATCCTCCTGCCTTTACTTTCTGGGTGATGAGATTTTCTAAAGAGTTTATATGTGGTGGAAGATTTGCTTTTAGAAAAAGTGCAATCTTTTGATGTGTGCATGTATGTGTGTGTGTGTGTGTGTGTATGTGTGCGTATATATATATATATATATACACACATACACACACACACACACACACACACATATTTCTAAAACCAGCCAAACTAGTTAAACTGATCCCTTCGCAGTAGGGGAGACTGAGGCTAGGAAAAGGGCTGGTCCAAGACCAGAGGTGAGTTATAGGTAGCACCAGTACAAATGCCCAGGACTTTTGGCACACAAGTTGAAGTCTCCTTTGCCAGAGGTTTTGAGTCTGTCTTCCTCACACTCAGATGAGAGATGGCTTCTGGCCTGTGGTGAGAGGGTCCCACATCTGCCCACATGTGGTAACTCTGTCAGCACCCACCCTAGAGGCAAAGAAAGAATGTTCTCTGCGTATATCTTTCCACTCTTTGGGCAGTTCTGTGGAGTCTGAAGGCTAAGCTAGTGTCCCCCTGGTCCAGTTCCAATAACAAAGTAGCTGGGTAGTCACTGTCCCCATAGCTCCTAACTAGGAGTCTGTAGATGACTCTGGTGGTAAAGCTTCCTCTCCTTCCTGGGGAAGCTGAAGCAAGTCCTAGCAGGTGCCCCAGGAGATCAGCAGTACAGTTGGTTCTGGTTTATAGACCGGAAACTGAGACTCCAAAAGCCACCTGACACTGAGGGGAACAGGACAGGGTTGCCCCCAGCTCCAGGTAGCCCATTGTGAGTCTCAGGCTTGTTTTTGGTTTGTTTTACTCTCTCCCCATCCTGGATCCTTATCCACCCTCTTTTGGTGCAGACACATCCCCATCTGAAGGCGCCAACCTCAATTCATCCAATAGCCTGGGTGTCAGTGCCCTGTGCGCCATCTGTGGCGATCGGGCCACCGGCAAACACTACGGAGCCTCGAGCTGTGACGGCTGCAAGGGATTCTTTAGGAGGAGCGTGAGGAAGAACCACATGTACTCCTGCAGGTGAGGAGCCAGCTCGGGCCTTAACTTTCTCAGCTGGGACATGGGTATATTGGGATTCATGTTCTCTGAGTATCCATCTTGAAGCATCTGCCCTTCCAGACGTTCAAGAACAGTCTAGTTTCTTGGCATCTGTGGATCCAGGTGTGAGCAGCTAATTTAGCAACTGCCTAACAACCTTAGAGGGGTTAGGACCACCCCTCCAACCTGCTTTTTTTCTAGGTTCTAACAAGGAAGGCATTGGCCTTAAGTCCTTCCATCTATCCCAGTGCCCCAAGATTATGAAAACCCCTCTTTCTAAAGCATCTCTCATTTTGAATAACAACAGTAAAATACTAGAAGCAGTTGACTGAGCCATTGCCCCATGACAAGCCTGTACTAACTATGTCACTGTCACCTGCCAATGCCCTTCTGACATGATAACAATTATCATCCTCATTTTGTAGATGGGGAAGGTTATGTCTGGGAGGGCTAAGAATTTACCTGCAGCCAACCAACATAGATGAATGCTAAAGTCCTATTGAAAGCCACCCCATCCCCCATAACCTTGCCTTTACCTGCTGTGTACCAACTACTGACTCTAAGCCAAAGCCAGGAGCATGTTAAGGGCTATGGGCTCTCATAGGATATGAAATAGCTGGTACCCCAGAGACTAAGGTTTCCAGTTCAACCAGCTGAGTGGTCAAAGTCACATGCCACCTTCCTGGGCTTCAGTTTCCTATGTCAAGTGGGACAAGATGGACTTTCAGACAGTCCATAGACCCCTCTGGCTTCTGATTAACATAAGCACTCCTGGGGTGTAAACATGGAGCGGGGAGGCTGCGGGGTTGACTGACAGCCAGGTCCTGATTCTGTCCTAAGAGGCAGAGGCTATTTCTCCTCCATCCAACCATCCAATGTCCTCTCTAGGTTTAGCCGGCAGTGCGTGGTAGACAAAGATAAGAGGAACCAGTGTCGTTACTGTAGGCTCAAGAAGTGCTTCCGGGCTGGCATGAAGAAGGAAGGTGAGTCCCAGCCCCCCATCCCCCCACCCATGCCCCACCTGCACGCAGGCTCCAACCAACCCAGCATTTACAACTGTAGCCATACTTTATGGCTCTGTGACAGGCCCTGGGATGACTGGCTAATGGCTGAGAAGAGGGAGGGCCTGGAGATCTGACCACAGGGAGCGGCTGGGCTTGGTCTTGAGAAAGATTCAGAGATAAAGCTCCCACTCACTCACTCCAGCTCCCAGCAACTGCCTCTGGGCCTTCCTGTGCTACCATGAGGCAGCCAAGATGGGTGCTCTTTCTAATGGCTATCGCAAGCATTAGGAAAAACATAGACCACGACACAGCAAACACCCAAGGGCCTGACACCAAGACTTCGCTAATATGAACAGAGGGTCCTATTCTGAGCTTCCTGTCTAAAGACAGGAACCACAACCCCCTTAGTCCTTATTGCTGGGTATCAGGTCATCGCTAGAAATTTCCCCATTCTAAGAGTGGGCTGAGGCGTCTAATCCAGTCTGGATGGTGGATATGGAATTACCTAGTACAGTGTCCTCTAAATCTTCCTCGGCCAACTCCTGCATCAGACATGGAGCTGCATCTTCCCTGTGTCGCCGGTCATTTCATTCCCGTGGTCACTCTGAGAGGCTGGAATGAATACTGTCACCCTCTCATGGCAGAAGCAACTGAGGGACCGAATTGGCTAGTCACCTTGCCAAAGTCTCCATCCATGGCAGTTACTGAAAGGGCAGATGTCTCAACTCCAGCTTCATGCTGTGTGGACACCTCGGTGCTGCCTACCCTGTGCCCTCCAGGCCTCGTGTATTTATGACAGTTTTTAGCGACCAGAGCCAGAGCATGGTAGTAGAGCCATTGCCTGGCAAACATGCAGGGCCCTGGGCCACTCCCAGCCTATGGAGAAAATAAAAAAGAAAGAAAGAAAGAGGAAAAAAAGAAAGAAGGAGAGAGAGAGAGAGAGAGAGAGAGAGAGAGAGAGAGAATTTTTTCTCAAGCTCAGAATTAAAACAAAAATCTTTAAACTTTTTTTTTCTAAATAACTTGAGTTCATTTTCAAACCTCTTCCCTTCCTTCTCTCAACTTACTTTCCCCAACTAACGTGTTCTTCCGGCCCACACTGTTCTTCTCTGGCCAGACTGTCAGACACACACACAGGCACAAGCACACATATAAGTTCCCCCCCCCCCCCTATCTATGAATCAAGAATCTGGGATCTAGCTCCTGCTGGGTTGAGAGAGACAGAAGGCAAGCTAAAGATGACCGCCCCTGCTCAGTCTCTGCCCTCCATCCTGTCATCATTCTTCCTTCCTGTCCCTCAGAAGGGTCCTTTCATATCCTCAGTGCAAGTTGGGGAGTTTTGTTGGAAAATTAGAGCCCAAGGATTCTACTCCACACACATCCCATTCTAGCGGGCCTTTGCTTCTCTGACATGTCCCCCTCCGCCTTCCCCTGCTGCTTCCCGTGGGCACACGGCTCCCTGGCTAACCTTGTCTTCTCTTTGAGGGCTGCTCTGTGGAAGGGGAACGTGTTACACATGTGAATATTGGAGACAAGATGAAGGACTCCCGCCTAAGGGCTTCCTGTTGTAGAGTTCTAACAGCCGGTGGCTCTGCTTTCCAGTTCCCTGGGATAATAAGCACTCTGTGATTAGCCATAAGCATTGTGTTTGAGAATGAGTCTCTCCTACAGAATTTTCAGCAGGTGGGAGAAAAGCAGGCAGTCCAACGGGGCTAGCTAGTAAGTCTGCATGTGGTCATGTGTCTTTGGTTAAACAGAGTTTCTAGAGGAAAACTGAGGGAGGCTTCCAGCCCCTCTGGGCTCTTCTTTTCCAGATGATCCACAAAACCAAGCAACGATAGATCCTAGCTCCTGAGAGAAGTCCTAACCCATCCAGCCATATGTCAGCCTTGAAAAGAACTGCTTGCTTCTTTGGGCTGAGAAATAAACCTTCTGCCAGGGAAACAGGACAGCTACTGAGTCACTGGCAGACAGTGCTGGCCAGTAAACACGTGTGTGTGTGTGTGTGTGTGTGTGTGTGTGTGTGTGTGTGTATCACGTGTGCATTATTGAGAGACTGTGAGGTACAAGTAGACCAGGAGAGCAAAGCATTCTGGGGGATGCCTTGGGCAAGCACTAGCAAGGCTGTTGCTAGATCTGGCTGTCCCCAAAACCCTTCCTCAGCTTGATGGAAAAAATCCCAAAGCCACTGACCGGGTGACTGGGGACTTGTTTTCATTTATTTTCCTGTCAATGTCTCCTGCACATGGACTTAACGGACTGGACGTCCTAAAGTTCCCAAGGACCAGAAAGTGAGCTGGAAGCAAAGTTTACAGAGCAGCTAAGGCTAGTAAAGGAAGATCTTCCTGGGTCTCAGGTGGGGAAACTGAGGCACGAGAAGCGATGAGATGTGTTGGGAGAGAGTGAAGTTTAGGACATGAGACTGTCAGAACTAAGCCTTCAAGCTCTCTGGACTGACATTTGGAAAGATCCTTGTGGGTTGGCACATTCTGTTCTTGGTTCTGAAGTGTCTGGCACAGCATTGGAGAGCTCACGGGTCCATGAGTCCTAGACAAAGGATGTACCACAGAGGCCACAAGGGGCTTCCCTGGAGGAGGCAGACTGGGAGTGGGGGAGTCTTGGGTGTTAGCAAGCTAGAAAACAGCTGATGGAAAATTCTGTCCTGTGACTGAAGTCAGAGAGAGGGACACCTGCCCAGCCTTGGCTCCCAAGCCCAGGACAAAAGCCCAGCTCTGGGCAGCAGAAAGCCAGGCCAGAGACCACAACCAAGAAGTACAGGAGGAGCATGGCCCACCCTGTAGGACCTTCCTCACAAGCCCAGCTGAGCCACTAGGGCCCACCCAGGGCTCTCTAGGAAGACGGGCTCATGTCCTCTCCACCTCTGTCCTGTCGGTTAATATTCAATGGAAGTTACATTAGGTCCCCGACCCTGCTAATACTGCGCAAACATTAGGAAAACATCATTCCGTGACTGAGCTCGAGGGTGCTGATAAGGGCCGGCTAACCTTGAGGATCTCTATCCACAGCTGCTGACAGCGGTCTTTTATTCCGCCCGCCTCCCTGCGGAGCCCAGTGGGGGCAGGCGACAGGGCAGGCTGGGCTGCCAGGAAGGGTGTGGTAGGCTGGTACAACCAGTGCAGTGGAGGGACTTCTACACCTCAGGGTCTCTGTCCTACCCGGACTGACTTTTCTGTCTCTGGGTTTTTGAGACAAGATCTTACCTTTTTTCCCCCCTAGATTTAGTATTATTAATTATCATTATTGGGCTGTGTGTGTGTGTGTGTGGTGTGTGTGTGTGTGTGCAGGCACACTCAGAAAGCAGAAGAGGGCATTAGAGCTCCTGGAGCTGGAGTTATAGGTGGCTGTGAGCTGTGACGTGGGTGCTGGGAACCAAGCTCTCATGCTCTAACGTAAGAGTGGTACCGTCCTCTCATCAGCCGAGCCATCCCTCCAGGCTCTGGGATGTGTCATCCAAGCTGCCATTGCCCCGGCCTCCCGAACTCTGGGATTGCACACACAAACCAGCATGTCCGACTCTAGAGTTCAACATTCTGAAATTAAGGATAAACTGGAGGGTGGGAGGGAGTGGACCTCATAGTTGTGTGCTTTCTCATCCAGTGATATCTGTCATTCTACAAGTATTTACTGCGTACCTACTGTGTGTCGGGGTGTACTGTAGGAGTCAGACTGACAGTCAATAAGAGGGAGGAAGGTCTGGCTTTTTTGGAGCTTAGGAGCTAGGTAACAAAGAATTCACTATAACTGATACCTTGGAGAAGTTTAAAATAGGAAAAAGAGGGCAGAAGCTGGGGCGCAATACCGTGTCAGAGGTGGTTGCAAACGCACCTGAGGTGACAGTTTTTAAAAAGATTTGCTTTGTATTTAATTGTGTGTATACACACACACACACACACACACACACACACACACACACGAGTGAATGCAGGCACCGGCAGAGCAATTGTGAGCGACTTGATATGAATTCTGGGAACCGAACTCAGGTCTTCCACAAAAATAGAACGTGCTCTTAACCACTGAACCATTTCTCCAACCCCTGAAGGTAAAAGAAAGGGATCCCAGGGATCAGGAATGGCTGAGATGGCCCTGAGCACATGTGTGGCCTGTGTGGATATCCAGATATAAAGGCAGGTGTGGGGACAAATGAGTGACAGGGAAATAGTGACAGGGAGATAATGGTGGGGCTGGTGGTGGGGGTGGGAGAATGAGGGCAGGGCTAGTGACAGGGAGGTGGGGACAGGGTAGACTCCTAAGGACTGTGATGATTGAGGAGACAGCCATTCTGAGCAAAACATGATGTGTGACCTGGATGTCTTTAGGGGGATTCCGAGAGCAGCTCACCTCCAAAGGGTAAATGCAGGCGCCTTGGATCTCAAGATCTTTAGAAGGGCCTGGTCCCGCCCCAGGGAGAGTAGTGGAGCCTTCAGGGGCAGAGCAGGGTCTCCTGCGTGATGCCACAGCAGTCCTCGTGAGCCAGGGACAGTCTGTGTCTGTGTACAGGGAAGACGCTGCCCACCAGCCCCTAAGATAGCAGACACGGCAGGAGCAGGCTGACGGGAAGAGGCCTTGGATAGATGGGGAAACAGAGGTCCCACCCTCCTTCTTTCTTCCATAGTGAGGCCCTTAGACTCCAGGGGACCGGTGGTACAGCGAGAAGACCTTAAGCCCATACTGACCCTGCTTAGGGTGGATGGTGGGCCAGAGGCCTGTGAAACAAGGCCGTAGGTTCCTGAATTCTGGAGAGTTCCTGGTGAGGCAGGAAAGAGACTGCTTCCTCTCATTCACTCAGGCTAGAGAGCAGCGTTCTTTCCAGCAGTCAGATCACTGAAACAGACAGGCCTCCATGTCCAACCTAAGACTTCTGCCTGGTGCTTCAGGGTCATTCTGTATCAGGGGACGAGGTCTGCTTATTTGGAAGGGAAGAGACCAGCGGGCTTGCGAGCAGGGATCGTGGGTTGGGATGGCAACAGATTCCCTCTGTGCTACTCAGGCTGTGGTCTGTCCACTGAGCTGTCAGTAACCTGTCCCTAGCGATGGCTGGTCATTTCCTCAGCCTTCTCGTCGTATATGAGGCCGGGGGAAGTTTTCGAATGTGCCGTCTTTGCAAACTGAGTTAGAAGAGCCTGCATGTGACAGGCAATGTGACTCAGTGAAGCATGGGCCACCAAGCCTGATAACACACGCACCATGGCACATGTATGTTGAAACACATGCACGCATACATGCGCATGCACACACACACACACACACACACACACACACACACAGAGTAAACACCCCCCTGCAGCACTCTGGTGGCCCCAGGCCAGGTTGAACCCTCTCCTCTCACATCTCTTAACTCCGTAACAGTCATGGGACATCCTCCCTCCGCTCAGCGGTTCTCCTTACCTCTCTCCACCTCTTCCTCATAGCCGTCCAAAATGAACGGGACCGGATCAGCACGCGGCGGTCAAGCTATGAGGACAGCAGCCTGCCCTCCATTAACGCGCTCCTGCAGGCGGAGGTCCTGTCCCAGCAGGTACCAAGGAATTCTCTACCCAGGCTCCCTTCCAGTGGAAACTTTCTTCTACTTCTGTCTCCTCTAACCAGACCCTGCAGGCCCACATGGACAGGTCCCCAAGCACCACAGAAGGAAAACCAAACCCAATGCCACACACTGGTGTGTGGCAGATCAAACTCAAACCTAGGTCTGGCGTCTTGGGGCACTGTCTAGTTCATCCCAACGCCTGTGTTCATAGGCCACACAAACTGCTTTCCTGGAGGGCTCAAGAGCAGTCCTACCAAATAGAAGTAACCATTGCAACAAGATGGCAAATGGTCTCAGCCAACCCCTGGCTGTGTGACCTCAGGCAAGTCACAGTGCTTCTCTGGGCATAGATGAGATGAGGGTGATGCCCCGGTCCTCTTCTACCGCCAAGGGATTCCTGGGACTCAGGAGCTGGAAGAGCTGGGTCGGGGCAGGCAGCGAGTGGTGCTCCAAACGGAGTGCTCCCTGCTTATGAATCCTTCCTGTCCCTTTGCTTCAAACTTCCTACTGACCTGTCACTACACAGTCTACCGGCCACTAGACAGTCCTCCTGGGGTAAGGGACAGGAAGTGCAGGGAAAACCCGCCATCCCCAGCATTTCCTTGTCCCCCACAGATCACCTCCCCCATCTCTGGGATCAATGGCGACATTCGGGCAAAGAAGATTGCCAACATCACAGATGTGTGTGAGTCTATGAAAGAGCAGCTGTTGGTCCTGGTTGAGTGGGCCAAGTACATCCCAGCCTTCTGCGAGCTTCTTCTGGATGACCAGGTAAATGCACACATGCTGAGAGCAATGGTGTACACTGGGCCATCAGGATCCAACTGAGCCCCGAAGGATATAGCCTTGAGCTGGTTTGATTTTATTCAATGGAACACTCACGTGTGCCCAGAAATGCATAAGTCGCTCTACAAATATTAACTCAATCCCCCTAAGGACTTCGAGGTAGCAATGTTTCCCATCTTCCAGGTGAGGAAACTGGGGCACAGAGAGGTTAAGTAAATTACTCAAGGTCACACAGCCAGCAACCATCATAACAGGAATTAGGACCAGTCAGGGAAGCTCCAAAGTTCAGACTCCACATCATTCTGCTCTCCTGGAGGTGTTGACAGGGACCTGAGGCCAGGGCTCAGGAGATTTGGCTTGAGCTCTGGTTTTGAGACCAGTTCCCTGTGTGACTTGGGGCAAATTACTTCTCTCCAAGGCCCAGTGTTCTTATCTGTCGAGTGGGAGTTTATCTCTTCCGAGTGCTGTGTTTGTTTGGAAAGTCTGGATGGACCAACAGCGTGTCAGCTGGGCCTCCGCTGTCCTCCCCAGCGCTAAGTCTCGTGCTCCCCTCCCCCCAGGATGGTTTAAGTCAGCATTTTATATTTCAAGGCACCTTCTCTGGACTATTGAAACGGGTTCATGGAGGGGAAGGGTGGGGGTAGGCAGCACTGTGAGTCTTTGGATGGATAAGTTCCTGAAATGTCTCATATAATGGCTACACACACACACACACACACACACACCTTGGCCTCCCCAGACAACTTCACTGCTTCGGGAAAAGAGAGAGATTGCCTTCCCAACTTTGAAAACACCCACTCTTTGAACATGAGTCTGATGTTGCCTTGTCTTGTTTCTTATTTTGTCGGGGATTGTTGTTTTGAAATGAGGCCTCACTATGTAGCCTTGGCTGTCCTGGAACTCACTCTGTAGACCAGGCTGTCCATAAACTCACAGAGATCTGCCTGCCTCTGCCTCCTGAGCCCTGAGACCTAAGGTGTGTGCCACCACACCTGGCTGCATACAGTCTCTTAAAGCCTCAGAGAAGTCTCTCAGCCCCACCGTTGCTCCTCTGTACAGAAGCCAGGCCTTCCTAGCCTCTACAAACACCTATAAGAAAGCCATGGGCCCTCTAGGTCAACACTGCCTTGGTTGTTCCTTGCCTCTCTGAGTCTGGACCCTGGATGCAGCTCTCCTTTGGAGAGCTGATAGTCAGGGATTGTGTCCAAGCTTTCCCTGCCTTCACCCACTCCTCCTCATGCTTCAGCCCCTGTCCCTCTGCTAGAGAGTCTGAATTAATGTTTAATCCCCCTGTTCCTTCCCAGGAACTTAGCAGGACAACAAGATACCCCCAAGCTGAGCAATTGTTAACCTCTGTTTCCCACCCAAACCTCCCTGGCTGGGTCTCAGAGCATTCTCTGAGGGCAGTGATGGGTAGCCAGTAACATGGGCCAATCATTAACGCCCCCTTGCCTGCCCATACCCCAAAGCTGCCATGTCTGAGGGTTGGATCTGGGAGCCTCTTCATGGTACATAAGGAGCCCATCTTGCTTAGCATGGATGAGGCCACCTGGGAGATTTGGGGACATGGCCTTCCAAAGGATCCACAATTCCATTGCTCTAGAGACCATCTTCTTGTTATACTAGGTAGCCGTCTCCTGGCTTTAGGAGGCCAGATCTGAACTGGACAAGGCCTAGAGAGACAAAGTGATTGGCCTAAAGCCCAGAGCACATGGGCTACCAGGCTGAGATTTGACTTGGTCCTCTGTTCTGCAGGCCGAGAGAACACAGAAACTACTGGGCAGCATGTACTCAGTGGTTAGCGACTTCTGTATCCCTTCTTATTAACAGAAAACAGTCTCACCTCCAAGCTTTCCCATCCCCTTTTGTCTTTGGTTTCTCTCGTGGGTTCCAGCCATGGTGGAGTGGAAAGGGGTCGTAATGAGTGGGCTCAGGAGGAAGTGGATCTGGTGGAAGTCAGGGTGCTGCCTCAGTCGTCTGTCACTGCCCCAGCCATCCTTTCCTTTCCCCATTCTTTACTTCGAATGTTTCAATAAAGGTCTGTGCGTTCCTGTGTTCTGAGGATCCTCGGAGCTGCACAGCAAGTCACAGCTTTAGAGAGTCTCACGCTGAGTTCCATCAATGCAGCCTCTCTGTCTCACTGCTCTGTGTACCCACTCCCTCTCTTTTCTTCCCTCTTTTCCCCCTTCTTCCCATTGCAGCCCCCCCCAATCCTAGTTTATCATTCCCTTCTCCTCGATCTCAAAACCTGGCAGTTCTACAAGCTCAGAGACTGTTGTGTCCCCGCACTGTCTCATAGAGCGTCTAGGAAGAATGCTGAGATTGTTCAGCTGGGAAAGGTGCTTGCTGCCAAGGCTGATTCCCAGAACTCACAGTGTGGAAGGAGAGAATCACTATTCTCTGACCTACACACACACACACACACACACACACACACATATTTTTTTTAAAAGAGCACACAGAAGCACCTTACTCTCCCAGCATGCCTTGCTACCTGTGACCTCCTATGGAGCACACAGATCCCCAGGGGCACCATCCTGCTGCTATTCTCTGGTTATCACACAAGGACTAAGGCTAATGGCTCTAATGCACAGGCGATGTCCCACAAGGCAGCTGGACTTGACCTTGAACTTTAGTCTCTACACATTGCCACGCAAAGATGGAACCTGGCAACGGATCACCTGCCAATCCTGTACTTGGCATGAACACATCTAAGAACTGACATCCACATGGAAGCTCATGTAAATTCTTTGAGAATTGCAGAATCTTACAGGCTCTGTGGATATCTTCAGCACTGGTGACTTCCCAAACTCAGTGGAGCTATGGGACCAACTGGGAAGCTTGTTGCCTTTGTACCCCAGGTCTGCCTAATACATACAGAGTCAGAGCCGCTGGGGGTTGAGCCCACGACTATGAGTTTCCCTAAAGCACCCTTCACAGTTCCCTGAAGCTGATACACTGGTAGAAACTTGGGACCCACAGCTTTAGAATATCTGGGGCAAGTTGACTTTATCTGGGTCTTTGGGGACTCTGGTCTGAGGCGTGCACGCTAGGAATGGCTACACACCCTGATGAAGCCAGGACACAGCTCCTTGTCCAAAGATAGAGACATACTGGTTCAAGAGCAGAGCAAATAGAAGCTCACCTACTTTGGAGAGCACATGCTCCCACCTTCCTGGCCTCTGTAGAATCCATTCTATACTGCTCGTTTCATGAGTCATGAGAGGAAGGCAGAGGTTTTATGATGTGCTCTTCAGAGTTCAGACAAGTAAGGCAGAGGGAACACTGAGCTGACTTGACTATGAGCAGCCTACCTGGGGTGCAGATGCTAGACTTCACACCTTCTTTCTTACAGGTAGCACTGCTCAGAGCCCATGCTGGCGAACATCTGCTGCTCGGAGCCACCAAGAGGTCCATGGTGTTCAAGGATGTGCTTCTCCTAGGTGAGGAGGCTGCCCATCCCAGCCAGAGCTTGAGAAATGGAGTCTGGCTTGGTGCACCCATGAGGGAAGGGTATCTCCATAGTAACACACAAGGACCAGGCAGGCAGATCAAAACTATCCCAAACTGGATACACTCATCTAAGTTTGTAATCCCCGCTACTAAGGAAGCTGAGGCAAGAGATTTACAAGGTCAAGACATGCCCGAGTGCACTAAATAGTGCACTTACACCTGAGAAACATAACATAACCTTATTATCTTCAACTAAAATAACAAATGGTTTAAAAAGTCTAGTCACTATCAGTTGAGAGCACACTGGTAATACCCTGGGCTGGCGAGATGGCTCAGGTGGTAAATCTCTTGCCAAGACTTACACCTGACTTCAAGCTTAAGGACCCACGTGGTGAGAAGAGAGAACCAACGCCTGAGATTGTGCACTGACCTCTGAGAGCACATTGTGACACACAGACTACTCCCCAAAAATAAATAAATAAAATGCAATGTAAGAAAACATTTAAGAGGAGCCTGGAGGTGTAGCTCAGTGGCAGAGCACGTGGCCGGCCACGTCACTTCAACAAAATGAAAATGAGTGTAACCCAGCCCTGTTTGTAGACTTGACCAAAGTACAAGATTCTAGAATCCAGCTCTCAGATGGTTCCCCAATTCCGATGTAGGAATTACAGGAGCAAGGGAGGGGTTTTCCAGGCCTTCGAGTTAGAGAGCAGTCTGTTGTCCTCAGAATCTCCAGGACATTTCAAGGTTCTTTCAGGAGTTGAAACGAAAGGTGGCCAGGAATGATCCAGCCCCTCCTCCCAGCCCATGTCACCTGAGCCTTCAGGACACACTTATAATTTGGAACTTTTGTATAACATCTCCTAGATGCCAAGGACTCTGCAAACGGCCAAACAAATGTTTCATTACACCTCTTTGAATATACCACCCCCAGATATTTCTTAGATACTCCTATTTTTATAAGGAAATTGAGGGACAACAAGTCATATATGTCAACTAAACATGCCCAGCTAAGTGACAGAGCCATTCAGATGAAGTGACCCCATTCCAGAATGTGGCCATTGACCTTCATGCCTTTGTGCCTCCTAAGTAGGCCTTGGCTTTATTTCCTTCATCTTGAGTCGTGCAGGTAAAAGGAGTTTGGGAGACATGAAAGGCCAAGTCCTTAGCCCAGGACTCCAGGCAATCACCTTCCTCACACTTGCCTCAGACTTCTCATCTGTAAAACGGGCACACTGACCTAGTAACTCCCCCTCGTCAGTACCAGGCATGCTCTTAATTGCAAACTATAACCAGGGAGATAGGGGTCAACCGAGGTAATAATCCCATCCTCTCCCCTCTACCCATTCAGGCAATGACTACATCGTCCCTCGGCACTGTCCGGAGCTAGCGGAGATGAGCCGTGTGTCTGTCCGCATCCTTGATGAGCTGGTCCTGCCCTTCCAAGAGCTGCAGATAGACGACAACGAATATGCCTGCCTCAAAGCCATCATCTTCTTCGACCCAGGTATCATCCATACCTCCTAACCGGTCTTCCACACCCTCAGCCCTGCTGTCTCACTCCTGCTGGACTCACAGCCTCTCATGTTGTCATGACAACCAGAAGTACTTTTCATCAGCTCCATTGAGTAGACGAGGCAGACCAGGGTTCCCAGGGAGGAAGGACTTGACAGGACACCAACTACGAAGGCTTTTACTTTTCCCATCTTCCCTCTTGTCCATCATCCCGAGCATTCTTCCTCCCATCCTCCCGGGGCGCCATTATTGCGGCTTTCCCATCTCTGTTGTTTACCACTGAAACTCTTAGTGGTATTCTCCTCCAGTCAGCTATGGTCAGCATCTTCTGCTCTTCTCTTGAGGCTGGATCCCCTCCTTTATGGCTCTCCCTGTCCTCTTCCTGTTGACTGTGCTGACTCTCATCCGTGAGTTTTCACAGTATGTCTGTAGTCAAATCTTTGTGCAACACCTACTTTTATTTCTCGGTATCTGAGGCTCGCTGGTGCTCTTTTCCCTTCTGCCGTGTGGGCCTGTCAGGCGCGAGGCGCTGTCCTTGGTGCTGGCCCCTGATTTCTCAGTGATCAGCCTCCAGCATCAAAGCAGTCAAAAGGAACATGACTGCCACTTATTGAGGGCTTCCAGTTTTAAACACTTCGTGCAGATTATCTTAACATGTTACCTGTGAGATAGGAGCTGTCGTCACCCCATTTTCAAACAAGACGAAGGTGCAAAGAGACTAATTCAAACAAGGCCACACAACTAGGAACTAACAGAGCACAGATTTGAACTTCAGGCTGTTAATTGATATGTGTCTTTCCAACACATGGTCTTGCTTTCCTCTTGCAGAGAGTAAGGGTCTAGTTCTAGTCCTGCAGTGGAAAGCTTGGGGCTGAGCAGGTGGCTGTTGCTCAGCAACAGGTGTGACATCACTGGCACTAAGAGAGTCAGCAGCTTGGCCTACGGCAGGGGACCTAGTTGAGGCTGGTACAGAACAGGAACTCCATAATAGATGATTAACTATATGGGAAAAAAGGTGCGAAGTGTGAGTGAGGTGTCTTTCTGCTGGAGGAGCTGAAGCCTCAGCTGAGTCCCCAAGTGACAGGTGGCAGCAGGCAAGGGAGAGGGAATCTCTTGATGTGACAAGTACAGGGTCTAGATGGTGGGACCTTATCTGTGGGCTGGGAGCCCCAAGTTCACATCATGGATCTTCCAGCAACTGGTTCCGTGAGGTGCGCAAGCCTTCCTTATTCCCTCTGCCCAAGACAAGAAGCCAGGACTCTCAATAGCTGAGCTCTTGTCTACTGTATGCAAGGTGCTGCGGTTGATTCCTAGCACAGCATGAGAAAATATTTAAAAGAGAAATGAGATGCCAAGATGCTCTCCTGGGCTTTGTATCTTTCTCCGTCTGGTTCCAGGAAGACACTCTTTAGGTTCTAGTGTAAGCTGGCTATTGAGGACCATAAATTCTTGTCCCAGCTCTAGTTAAAGCTCCCTGGGTTTCAAGGTCAATAAGTCATCCAATCTGGGCCTACAAGTTAGGAGACACTTGGTCTTCCCTGACCACACCCCTCCCATTGCAGATGCCAAGGGGCTGAGCGACCCAGGCAAGATCAAGCGGCTGCGGTCGCAGGTGCAGGTGAGCCTAGAGGATTACATCAACGACCGGCAGTACGACTCTCGGGGCCGCTTTGGAGAGCTGCTGCTGCTGCTGCCCACCCTACAGAGCATCACGTGGCAGATGATCGAGCAGATTCAGTTCATCAAACTCTTCGGCATGGCCAAGATTGACAACCTGCTGCAGGAGATGCTGCTCGGAGGTCTGTAACACTGAGGGGGGATGCGCTTTGAAGACCTGGAGTGCCATGTGTCTTTGAGACCCAGGCTTCACCTGCGTCTGAGCTCAATGGCCTCTGGACTCCACTGCTTCCTCAGTGGGAGCCTTGGACGATCTTCCTTGTCTGTTGGACCTTGCTTTCTCGTCGGGAAAAGAAAAACTGGAGAAAAGGAAGAAGGTCTATTTGTTCAGATGATGAGGGTCTTCAATGAGTCATTCAGTCTCTGTTGTAAGGTGGGAATGATACCGTAGACAAAAACCAAGTAGATAATAAAAAAAAAAATTTAAATAGACAAGTCACACAGGAGCCTTTAGATGAGTCAACCAAGAGATGCATGCCTCCCTGAGGTGGTGCCTCTGATGGGCAAAAAAATGCTGTATTTTAAAATCTTGGAAAACATTCTAAGCATAGGTTGTTTTTTCTAGGTTCTGAGGTAAGGGAAGGGCGTGTGTGAGAAGCATGTTAGCTGGAGGAGATGCAGGTAAAAGTCTCTAGAAACCAAGTCCTAAACAAGACTTGATGGACCAGGGTCAAAACATTGAGTTTTTATCTAGGAGCAAACCTGAGCAGATTCTCAGCAACAGGGAGGCTGAGGCAGGAGGATCATGAGTTTGTGAGGCAGCCAGGGAAATATAGAGACACTTTGGAAGGAAAGAATGAGAGGAAGGAAGGAAAGTAGGAAGGAAGGGAGGAAGGAAAGAAGGGAAGGAGGGAGGGAAGAAGAAAGGGATGGAGGGAAGAAAGATAGGAAGGAAAAAGGAGGAAGTTGTATTTTATTCTCTCTGCCACTTTTGTAAAGAGTCTGAAAATTAAACTAAAGTTTTAAGTAGGCCGATCTAACTTAGGGGTCAATAATGAATTTCATAAAGCAAGGGGCAGAGAAAATCGCCAGGAAAATTACTCTATTGCATCGTCTGAGATTATGGTGGCTTAGACTGTGGGAACGGAGCAAGAGCAGGGAGAGAGAGGGGCAGGGAGGCTGTCTGGATGCAGCAGATGCTGAAGTGGGCAGTGGCAGAGATGACAAAGTAAAGGGTCAAGGCTGTGCTTGTGCTTTGAGCAGTGGAGGCAATGATGGAATCATTCACTGACAAGGAAAATGGAGAAATACTTAAGTCTGAGTCTGGGGTGCTGCTCAGATAATCCAGCTCCGTTTGGACTGACACAGCATGAGCATTGGAAATCCAAGCTGGGTTACCAAGACCATAAGTACATACATCGGATGGCCCAACAATAGAGGAAAAGCAGCCATGGGCTTTCTAGCATTTAAGAGTCAGAGGAAGATGTGTCAAGGAAGGCTTTAAAGGGGAAAAAAAAAAGACCAGCTAGGGGCATGGGAGAAAGGCAGGAAAGCCATAAAATACAAGAAAAACACATGTTTTCAGGAGGACAGAGCGAACAACGGTGTTAAATGGGGGAGGGGGGACAGATAAGAGAAAAGGAAGGAAATGGAGGGAAAGGGTGAGGGAAGGGATGGAGTAGGGAGGGAGGAGAGCTGCCGCATGCAGGCTCTTGGTCCTTTTGTTGAGAGCAGTATCAGAGGGCTCGGAGGATGGGAACTACATTGGGAGGGTATCACAGAGAGATGGGACAATGGGAAAGTGATGAGTCAGAGCCACGGCAGACAAGCCTCTTATAACTTTCTCCATGAAGGGGAGCTGGGTGGAGGGAGCTGAGGTTGGCTGTGAGACTTAACCACAGACCATGGCATCCTGGCTGAGCTAAAGAAAGACTAAAGACCCCTTAAAGAGAAATGGAGGGTCAGTTCTAACCCCCCTATAAATCTGAAGAACTCTTTCTGGGGTGGCGACAGTCAGCAGGAGAAGCTGGAACTGGGGGCTTCAGAAGTGTTGGGGTATCAGTGTCCCCAAGGTGGAAGCCAAGGCTGGCCGCCTCAGCAGCATTGGTTATCTGGGAGAGGTATAACTCCTTTTTGAGGGGAGATGTCCCAGGTGTTACTTAGCTGCATGCCTGTCCACTGCCCATGAGATACGAGTAGAGTTTCTCCAGGAATCACAATAAAAAATGTCTCCAGGAATTGTCAAATTCTCCCACAGTGAGAACCACTGTCAGGCAGTAACTCACCTCCTCCTCACAGCAACCCCGTGATTGCTGTGGGTCAGGTGTCATGGCTGTCAGGATCAGGAGTTGTGATCTGCTTTTCAACACATTTGGGTGAGATAACCTCCCTGGGTAATGCTGTCTCATTTGCAGAATGGATGGTAACGGTGTCCATCCTCCAGAACTAACAGAAGGGTATAATTTTGTACAGCGTAGAAAGTGCTTTAAGCCTGTACCCACATGTGAGAGGGGCCCAGCAATAAATGATCATCTTATTATACAACCAAAGACACCACTCTTTGTACTTAGACTTAGAAGTGCCTGTTTTCGTTTGAGTCGTGAAGCCCACAGACTCACCTGGTTATTTCTGCATTACTAACCCAGGAGCATCACCCAAGAGGCACTGTCAGTCCTGAGGAGCAGGCTGACTGCCACATTGGGGGAAATGGTACTTCAAGGCTGTGGTCCTTCTCCCAGACTTCCAATTCTGACTAATGCCCTCCTCTTTGTCTACAGGGTCTGCCAGTGATGCACCCCACGCCCACCACCCCCTGCACCCTCACCTGATGCAAGAACACATGGGCACCAATGTCATAGTTGCCAACACGATGCCCTCTCATCTCAGCAATGGACAGATGTGTGAGTGGCCCCGACCCAGGGGGCAGGCAGGTGGGCAGCCTGGGTCTACCCTACAAGGGGTAAAGGAGGGGGGGTCTAAGAAAGAAGGTAGGAGAAGATAGGGGAACCTAGAAGGGGGAACCAGGAACATAGTTCTTCGTGTTTCAGAGTAGGGAAATGAAGGGGGCGGGTTGTTGATGATCAAAGCTGTTGATTCAGCACGGCTCTGTCTTCTTTGAGGTGACTGACAATGTCTACTGTGTGAAACAATCCACCAGGTGGGGGGACCATTGGGAAAACATCTGTTGGCTGAGAATTCCATCTATTTGATGTTCATTGAAATAGGACTGGCCAGATGGGTGACGTTGTCCTTCAGGCAGTTGAATGAAACGGGCAACTAAGAAGGACTTAGCTCTTCAAAGAACAGGATCATTGATGAGATGGCCCCTGGGGTACAAGGGATTTCATTGAGTTTGGCTGTGGGAGAGCTGTCTACCAAATGAAAGCAGCCCGTTGGGTGGAAGTTACTCACCCAACTGTGATGAGAGGCCTTTGCCTTTGTGTTACTCTTCTGCTAAATATTGGAGAAAGGCCATGTTAGGCCCTGTTATCTCTGGACCTCACTCAGTTGCTGCCTTTTCTACCAAGGCGGAATATTTTTACACATATATTATTGCTTTGGGGAACAGTCACACCTGGACCCTGGTCTGGGAAAAGCAGCCTGAGTTTCCATGTTAAATGGTGGCCAGATGGGCAGTAGGGCCTCATGAAACATAGATCTTAGGATCTGGGACTCCTAGAAGTTTGAGCCATAATCACCTTAGAGGTTGGATTCAACATCTTATGTTATGGAATTACCTCAGCAGATGGAAGAGCCTTTGGTTATTCCCACAACGGCTGGATTTTTGAGTAACTTTTATGTCTTTCGCCCTTCAGCCACCCCCGAGACTCCACAGCCATCACCACCAAGTGGCTCAGGATCTGAATCCTACAAGCTCCTGCCAGGAGCCATCACCACCATAGTCAAGCCTCCCTCCGCCATCCCCCAGCCAACGATCACCAAGCAAGAAGCCATCTAGCAAGCCACTGGGGGTCGGGGCTCTGCTGGCTCATACCCTCAGAGAGCTCCTGGGTGTAACTTAGTATGGCAAAGAAGATGTGACAAGAGGGACCAGTCCCAGAGCAGCTATGGAAAGGGTGCATGGCCCAAAAAAAAGGTGTGCCGAGGGTCACATACACTGCCACCCCTGACCCCGCATCTGGAGGGCGGGGCTTTGCCTTGAGGAGACCCAGCGGGGAATGTCTCCCACTGCCTGGACTCCTCTCAAGTTGAAGCCGCTGTCTTTATCTTCCTCCATATCTTCTTCCCTCAACTTCTTCACCCTTGAAGGACGGCTGTCTGCAGATGCTGCAAGACCTTGTTTTTAAAACGACTCCCTTCTCTGCCAGCTGGGGCCTCTTCCTTCCTGGTGCTGGTCAGGGGGGCTGGAAACAAACCTTCTGAGGCTGGGTCAGCTTACATTATAGTATTCCTCTCCTGGTGAGCCAACCTCAGGTGATCGTTCTCTATCGTTACCCTCCTCCACCACCTGACTTCTCCAAAGCCATCTCTCTGGAGGCTGAGGAAGCCATGGCAACTGTTTCCCCATTCATTCTGAGAACCTACTGTAAGCACTGACCTGGGTGAGACAGAGGGTAGGGGTCGCCATCCCTCCTCTGCCAACGTCACTACGATTCTTGCCTCTAGCACTAGGCTGTAACTTTGGAGTGATAGGCCCGATGGAGAACCACCTAAGGGTGGCAACCACAACAGAATGTGGCGAGTGGATGGCCGTCATTGGGAAAGCATCTAGAAAGAGGCAAGCTTTGCACCTGTCCCTAGACAGGGAAGGTAGGCTTCTGGATAGCAGAGCAGGTAACACAGACCAGTTTATTGGAGGACAGCCCGAGCAAAAGCCCATAGGTAGGTAAAATAGTATGGGGGAGAGGGAATGAAGAAGTCAGTTCCCATGGAGTTGTGACAGGGCACACGCTAGGGTCCACTGAATGACAAACTGAGGTCAGGGGTAGGTGCAGTGTGGAGCTGTCAGAAGATGAATACGGCATCCTGAAGAGGTAGGATGTGAGGAGGCCATACTAGAGCCTGGGAATGCAATAAAGGGATGGATCAGAGTTCCCCCAGGGCTTGTCAAGCTCCTCCATACTTTCTGATGTCATAAGACAATAGAAATCCACCGTCTCACAGAACCTTCCCTGTAACCCAGACATTGTCATGGAAGATATAAGTAGAGGGTCTTAACTGCCTCACAGGTAGCACTTGTTTCCCCTGGCATGGAATCCAGAGAGTTCCTCGTCCTTTACCCGTGTCAAATCAAATCCCGAGGCTTGCTCGCTCCAGAAATGGCCAGCTAAGAGACTGTTCTAAAGTCCACTGGAAGTTAAGAATCCCATTCACTGATAATAGTAAAGTCGATCCATGACTCCTGTCCTTTTTTTCCGCTGATCGACCCAAGTGTGGGTGAGGAGCAGCAGGCGTGGTTCCTGGAAGAGGGACCAGTCTAGTCTGGCAGTCAGGGCTGAGAGAGTTTGGGTGAGGGGCAGGAGAAGAACAAGAAAGCCTGGGTTTCAGCCTCACCTGAGGAGCTACATTCAAGGTACATTCTGAAGCTGCTCATCACCAGCAGTCAACACTCTGCTCCTGGCTGACTCTTGATGGCTTTGTGGAGCCCTTACAAAGTGCCACTGACCAATGGGAACAAGAAAAATGTCCCCTGGGCCTGTTGGTGTGCTAAGTGGAAGGAATGAGCTGTGAGACTGGAGAGTTATGGTCTATCCTACTGAGTGGGTGGGGCTAGCACCCAGTGTCCATCAAGGCTGATCCTTCTGGGTGGATGGGGCTAGCACTCCAGTGTCCAGAAATTCCAGCCTGAATGACAGGTCCTCTGAAAAAGAGGTGCGGAGGAGGAATGGGGCCAGCTGCTTAAAGAAAAAGAACACCCACAGGCCAGGACTGTCAGGACAGCTTGAGTTAACCCCTCAAGCCAAGTCCTGGGTGTCAGGAGGAGCTTTTCCATGCTCAGAGCCCTCAAGATTCCTTGGCCACTCTCACTCCAGTGCCCCCAGAGACCCAGCCAGATCGCTCAGATTGCCCTGCATGAAGGCAGGACAGCTGGACTCCCTCTAGTCCATGTCTTTCCCACTCTTTGTCCCTCCATCCCCAGTGTCGTCATGAGAGGAGTAGGTAATGTTGGCCTTCAGTGGTAGCAGTCTTCTGGGGCAGGGGTCAGCCGCTGCCCCAATCTGATTTCTGAAGGAGAAACCCATTCCACATTAATAACTTTATTACAATACAGGAAACATGAAATAAAGGAAAGTTTACTCTTCTGATTATAAGCTGAGGATACTATGTTGCAGTTTTTTTTTCTTCTGAGCTTTGTTTCTAATACATGATATGACAGGACTAAGTACCAGCTGATAGTGGACAGGGGTGGGCGCCACAGTTTTTCCCCAAGGGCAGCCTGTTTCTTCAAGGAGTTCTCAGAAGCTTTCAGGGTTCAGGAGGCTTCCCTGAGAGTAGACAGGAGAGGATTAGAAGTGGGCATCCTCAGTTCCTTGTGATAACCACACCATTTGCCTTTGCTAGAACTCTCTGTGACCTACCCTGGTAAATTCAAATCATGAACTTCACCCCAAACATTCAGAAGTAGGCTGAGTCCTGTCAGATTAATCTGCACCTTCCTGTGGTTGTGCAAACATCACGCGGTCCTACACTGATCCCCAAGTCCCCATCATCACTGCCTAAGGGGTTAAAAAGAAAAAAAAAAACCTCAAAAACCGTTCTTACTCCTGTGTTTTAGCAAAAATTTATCAACAAAATAAATGGTACATATGTTTTCTAAGTCCTTTTACTGGTGTCTTTTTCCACGTAGTATTCTTGGGCATTCGTGGTGGACAAGAATCCTTCCTTTTTAATAATCTTTCCTATCAAGAAGTTATGGATAATCTCCTTCATATAGATGGGGAAACTAAGGCTCAGAAAGGTGATTTTCTGTGAAAGTCAGAGGTAGAAATCCAATCCTCAGCCGGGCGGTGGTGGCGCACGCCTTTAATCCCAGCACTTGGGAGGCAAAGGCAGGCGGATTTCTGAGTTCGAGGCCAGCCTGGTCTACAGAGTGAGTTCCAGGACAGCCAGGGCTATACAGAGAAACCCTGTCTCAAAAAAAAAAAACAAAAAAAAAAAAAAAAAGAAAGAAATCCAATCCTCCATCCTGCCCCCACCTCATGTGTGTGTGCGTGCCTGTATTTGCATGTAGAAGCTGCATATGTACATGAATGTGTGTGGTCATGCCCAGGAAGGACATGTGTTGTTTCAAGGACAGCACCCACCTTGTTTCTAGAGACAAGAAGAGAGACAAGGTCTCTCGCTGGCATGGAACTCAGGCTACTAGTGGCCTGAAAACCCTAAGGATCCACTTGTCTTCATCACTGGGATTTAAAGCATTTTCCAGGGGCTAGGGAGATGGCTCATCGGTAAAGAGCATTGCTTGCTCTTCCAGAGGATCAGGGTTCAAGTCCTGGCACCCACATGGTAGCTCACAACCATCTGTAGCTCCAGGTCCAGGGAATCTGACTCCCTCTTCTAGCCTCCAAAGGCACCAGACACAAATGCTGGCAGAAGCATGAATGCAGGGGACACAGTGCTTATAAGATAAGTACTTTACCAACTGATCCATTTCCCAAGCCCCAACCCTGGCTTCTTGACTCTAAGCATCAGGTTTATGGGGAGAGTGAAAGGATTCTCCCTCCTAAGAGGGAAGTGATGAGGGAGAGGGTAATGGAGAGATTTTTAAGAATAGACAGAGGTTCAAAGATGGAGCTCTGTTTTGGGCCACTTCAACCTTTTGGAAACATGAACACCAAGATGTCCTAAGAGCAAGAATAATCAAGTGACGAGTGTGAGGCTTTCCAGCCAGTGGTCCTTTCCCCTTAGGTAGCTGGCCTGATGTCTTGACACTGTAGGTCACATCCTCACATTGGAGGGTGTGGGGGGGTGTAGCCAGCATGTGAAAATGAGATGTCAACTTCTCTGCCCAGATGTTTTCCTAATACTGTGTTAGCGTCTTAAAAGATTGGGGGCATCTCACCATTGATATTCACTGATGGGACAAGTCTGCATTGATTCTTAAGAAACGCTCATTAACCCAGCAGCATCCAGGGGAAGATGGGACGTTGTAATGCCCAGCTACAGTGACACTTGTAGCCCTCCTAAGGAGTCCACAACCACTTCAGTTTGTGAATCACACACAGTGTAGGGTCAGTCACTCCACTTCTGCAAGCCCCAGCTGCAAGAAGGGAATGGTGTCATGAGGGATACTGATCTCACACAGGTTTCTGCAGGAGAGACTAACCACTCCATTTTCTGTCTTCAAGAGCACCCATTAACTGTCCTTCCTGGGCCTTGGGGCCACTCCTGCCTCCCTGTCCATTCCCTCAGTCGGTGAGCACCAGGAAATGTTTTCACGATGTTGCAATAAGCCCTGTCTCCACTCCTGCCAACACGGTTGTGGGGGCGGGGGCTGGAGGAGAACATTCGGCCCTAAATTGTACTTAATAAGTCCATATCAAAACCATAAACCTCGGACTGCCATAAATCCCCCGACCTTGGTTCCTCCACCTCACCTGCCCTTTGCCCTCCAGTCTCAGTGTAGGCCGCCAGAGCCTCGAATCCGGTTCTCATTTCAGCTACTAAACAACCAGAGCCAAGATGACTAACAGTACTACCCTCATTTAGACAGGGTGAAAAGAAAGAGAGAAAATGGAGGCACCCAAGGGTCTGGCTAAGAACTGGAGCTTCTTATCCCAGCGGGGCCGCAGTACTCACAGTAAAACCAGAAGAAACACCAGTTGGCAGGCAGCTTCAAGGGCCAAAGAAAGTCACAAGTAGCATGAATGACCTGCCACCCCAAATAGATGAGATTGCCACCTTCTTCAGTTTTGGAGCCCAGATCACCTTTGATTGATACTTCTCCAGTCTGCATATCCTATGTAAAGTCCAAGATGAGATCTATGGGAACCAAGGTCCCAGAATCCCTTGCAGCTGTTTAATGATGAAGTGGAATCACGATGTCCAGTACAATGAGTCTAGGTGCTTTCTCTTTGCCTAGCTTGCTGGACATAATGAAATTCCACCAGTCTCTGGGACAACTATTATTCTGTCCTATAAGTGAGGGAACGTGTTTAAGGGGAGAAAGGGACTTGCCAAAGGTCCTTAGCTGGTGTGACAGCTGATCAGGTGCCCATTGTCTGACTCCAAAGGCCACCAGGAGGACACTGGGGAGCCATGGATGACTCAATCATTATGTCGTGGGCACAGTAGGGAGAATGCTGAAAGGTGACAAAGATCAATGGGCAAAGACCCAGCACGAAGCATCCTGGGATTACAGAGAAGCCACACCACGTGACACCTCCCTCTCTCCCAGAGCTCATCCATTCACACGTACAGAGAAAAGCAATGCATAGCTCACTATGAAGAGCCGAGGAGGGCGGTGAGGCGGAAGGGAGGCTGCTGACATCCAGGAAAGGGAGTATCCTGCTGAAGGAAAATGATTCAGAGGCAGTACACATGAGGTGAAGTTGAAGTCAGAAGCCGCAGAGGAACACAGATGGGAGGAGGTCAGAATTCGCAGCCCAGCCCAGCACAGGCCACCTGGACCTTCTCCATCCCCCAACCTTCTCTTCTCTTCAATCGTTCACAAACCGTTCCCTTCAGACTCAGAGCCGCTGACATAAACAGGAAAGCTGTAAACAGGAAGTGACTGTGAAATAAAAGTGCAAAGATCATTAATTTTAAGCTGTAGCCCAACAGAAATGGCTAGGAAAAGCTCGGCTTTCGTTTCTTTTTCCTTTTGTGTGTTTCCTTGGTATGGTTTGGTTAGTTTTTGAGACACTGTCTCCTGAGTGAAGACTGAGAGTCTGAGTTAGCCTCCAACTCTCAATCTCCCTGCCCCAGAATTCCAAGTACTGGCATTCTAGAGGTGTGTTGTCATACCAGTGTCTCTAGCTGTCCCTCCCTTCTTCCCTCCCTCCCTCCCTCCCTCCCTCCCTCCCTCCCTCCCTTCCTCCCTTTCCTCTCTCCCTCTTTCTTCCTCCCCTCCTCCCTCCCTCTTCCTTCCTTCTTCCTTCCTTCCTTTCCTTTGTTGTTTGGAAACTTAATGCAGAGTGCAGTACCATATGCACATCTCTAGCTCCATCTGTACAGAAGACTGAGGCAGGAGAATGACTTAAGCCCACAAGTTTTCAGCAAGCCTGGGCAACATGGCAGGACGTCCTCTCAAAAGTAAAGTGTGAGACAGGTGGGTACTACAAAAATGTTAAAGACATCTCACCCAATGGGGGAATTTTTCCTTGAAGTTTTCAGAAGGAAAGACCAGGAAAGAGGCAGACTGGGGGTAGGGGGAGGGGTGCCATGTCACCTAATGCCACTATACATCTGTTAAATCTCCCAGCATCCCACAGTAGCCCTCAGCTCACATCCAGAAGCATGCTTGCTGGTCTGCTCACAAGTGGTGGGGTCTCAAATGCTGGGCAGGGGATCTGGAATCTGCCAGGGACGTGATTACACACTAGTGGTTTCAAAGCAGGGAGGACTGCGGCCAGTGTGTGCGTTTGAAAGGTCACTGTGGCTACAGTGTGCAGGGTGAGGTGTGGGCTCTGCTACCACAGTGGGAAGACTAGAGAACGATGAGAAGTGTCTGTGCCACGGTGGCTTCAGAAGAGAGAACACAGCCGAAAGGTTTGGACTCAGAGGTTGCCTAAGATGTGCTGGGCGCTTTTCCGAATCTTATGGACAGGACCAGAGCAGCCAGGCTTTCTAGAGCCTTGGAAAGGACTGGGAGTCTATCTGCAGTGTAGTTGTGAAATGAGAAATCCAGACGTTCTAGAAAAGGCAGTGATTGAACTTGCTTCATCTTTTTTTGTCTTTCTTTCTTTCTCTCTCCCTTTTTAGTCTATTATTTTATTTTTCAAGGGGCTCACTATGTAGACTGGAACTTGCTATGTAAGCTAGGCTGGCTTTGAACTCACAGAGATCTGACTGCCTCTGCCATCTTAGTGCTGGGATTGAAGGCTCCACTACCACAGCATCTCTTTTATTTTTTTAAATGACATTTATTTATTTATTTATTTATTTATTTATTTATTTATTTATATGGCTGCGTGCATTTGTGACTGCGCAGGCTCATAGCACGGCATACATATGAAAGTCAGAGTATAATTTGCTAGAGTCGGTTATTTCTTTCCATCAAGTTGGTTCCAGGGATTGAACTCAGGTCACCAAGTTTAGCAGCAAGTCCCTTTACCCGTGGAGCTATCTTACAGCACCACAACACGCCCTGGTCAGACTGGGTCTCATATAGCCCAGATTGGCTTTGAATTTGCTATTAGCCGAAGATAACTTTGAGTTTTTGACCCTCCTGCCTCTACCTCTGGGTGCTGAAATTACAGGCAGGAGCCACCAAGCCTTGTTTTCTTTTGTGCCAGCAACTGAACCCAGAGCCTCAGATACACACTCTACCAACAGAGGTACATACCAAGGCCCTGCTTCATGTGCTTAAAAGACCCCTTCTGCTGTGTGGAGAACAGGCTGTGTGACAGACACCTCGTGGAAGCTGTGAGTTTAGGGGTGGAAAAGGTGAGGGACAGGCGTGTGGTCTGGGATGGGAGCAGTTAGAATTCTAAAACAGGCTCCAGGATTTCTCTCCCATTGTTTCTCGGTAGTCAGTCTATCACCCGCTTACCTGCTACAAGAAGACTTTTTTTTTTTTTAATGTTTTTAAAAGCCAGCCTTTACCTGCTACAAGAAGACTTTTTTTTTTTTTTAATGTTTTTAAAAGCCAGTCGTGGTGGCACATGCCTTTAATCCCAGCATTCAGGAGGCAGAGGCAGGCAGATCTCTGTGAGTTTGAGACCAGCCTGGTCTATAAAATGAGTTCAGGACAGCCAGGGCTACAAAGAGAAACCCTGTTTCTAAAAACAACAACAACAACAACAAAATGTTTTGTTTTTGTTTTGGTTTTTTTTGAGACAAGGTTTCTCTGGATAGTCCTGGCTGTCCTGGAACTCACTCTAGACCAGGCTGGCCTCGAACTCAGAAATCCGCCTGCCTCTGCCTCCCAAGTGCTGGGATTAAAGGCGTGTGCCACCACCGCCCGGCAACAAAATGTTTTGAAAGTACATTTTATTTACTTTGTGTCTGGGATTTGGGGGTACATATTATTTACTTTGTGTCTGGGGTTGGGGTACATTTTATTTACTTTGTGTCTGGGGTTGTGGGATACCCACATGGTCACAGCGTGGGCTTGGAGCTCAGAGGACAACTTTTAGAAGTTGGTTCTTTCCTTGCACCACGTGGATCTTTAGGAATGGACTCAGGTCGTCAGGCTCGATGGCAGGTGCCTTTACCCACTGAACCATCCATCTTCTCTAGTCCTACAGTGAGGACATTTAAAGGCTTAAGTAAGGTCCTGAGACCACCTGATCTCATCAGCCAGCCCTTGAAGGAGACAGGAATTTCTGGCATATTAAATACGTTTGGGATGGATGGTGAAGGGACTCTGCAGCAAGAGGCCCTGCTAGTTAGCCGCAAGGAAATGGTGACCTCAATCCCAGAGCCACGAGGAGCTGATTTCAGCCCACCACACAGGTGAGTTGTATCCCTCCTTAGAGCCTCCAGTTAGGAATGCAAGCAGCTGGCAGCAGGCTTTAACACACAGTGATGCCCTGCCCATGCTGTTGCAGAGGTATCTAACGGATGTTATTTGCGTTTGGGACCTCCAACGGAGAAGATCACAGTGGGATATTTGAGGAGACTGATCAAGAACTTGTTGTTGAAGAGGAAGAGAAACAATCACAGCAGGTGGTGGCGGCTCCTGGAGATGGCAGGAGGAAGAGAGGAGGAGCCACCCTTTTGAGTTGACCTTTGCCTGTGTTACTTGAGATGTCAATGAACCACCTACAGAAACACTGCACATCCAAATCTTGAGTTTAGGGGGATGTTGGAGCTGGAGATGGGAAGCCCAAAGCAAGTTGAGTGGGGTGGTGTTAGCCTGTTATGGAAGGACTCAGGAAACTGAGGCAGGTGAATCGAGATTCTGAGGCTACACAGTGAGAGAAGCCAGAGAGAAAGAGGGAAAGGGGGGAGGGGGGAGGGGAGAGGGAGAGAAGGAGGGGAGGGGAGAGAGAGGAGGGGAAGAGAGGGACAGAAGGAGAGGAGGGAGAGAGGGAAGGGAGGGGAGAGAGAGGAGGGGAAGAGAGGGAAAGAAGGAGAGGAGGGAGAGAGAGGAGAGGAAGGGAGGGAGAGAAGGAGAGAAGGAGAGAAGGGAGAGGAGGGGAGGGGGAGGGAAAGAGAGGGAGAGAGGGAACAAACTACCAACATACATCTCAAATGCATTGTGTTGAGGGAAAGGCGCAGGCAGACTCGGTAGAATCCCATGATGCCATCTGTAAGATGTACAAGAAAGGCTACACCACAAGGGCAGAGGAAGCTGCCAGAGGCTGGGGTGGCTGGGGATGGAGGTGCCCAGGAGAGCCAGTCTGAATGTTCTGACATCTTGACTGGATGTGAGTACAAGACTTTAAGTATTTACTACAACTTTTAGAAACATATGAGTGGGGCGGGCCAGTAGTGGCATACACCTTTAATCCCAGCACTTGGGAGGCAGAGGCAGGCAGATTTCTGAGTTTGAGGCCAGCCTGGTCTACAGAGTGAGTTCCAGGACAGCCAGGGCTACACAGAGAAACCCTGTCTAGAAGGAAAGAAAAAAAGAAAGAAAGAGAGAGAGGGAGGGAGGGAGGGAGGGAGGAAGGGAGGGAGGGGGAGAGAGAGAGAGAGAGAGAGAGAGAGAGAGAAGTGAGTGAGCATGGTCCATTTTGATGGCGAGTTGGGAGGGCCCAACAGTGGCTTGATCTCATTTAAATGCACATAGATAGCAAGGAGGTGGAAGGTGAGGGCTTATCTTGGGCCAGACTACATGGAGGCTGGGAAAAAAAACAATAAATGCAAACAGGATAGAAGTCGATGGTGAAGAAAAAGGCTTCAAGCTTTTTCCTGCTGTACAAGGGTATTCTACGTGTATACACACACACACATACACACACATATACACACATGGGCACACGCATGCACATACACACACACCAACCCATCTATGTAGATCTCAATTAGGCTGTGGGGAGGTTAACTGACTTTTCATTATGCAGAGGAAGGGAAGCAACTTGCCTGGATCTATAGGTAGCCTGATGTGACACAGTTGAAAAAAAACCACAAGCTGTTGTGTTCCATATACCATTCCAAATGAGTGAATGAATGAATGAATGAATGAGTTCTGGAATGAGTGATTGTCACTGTATTCCAGGCGCTGAGGCCTCACCAACACACTCAGGCTGCGACTATGAGAATGTGGTATTTTTAGAGAAGTGGGGGTCATAAAACTTGTACAGTCCCCAACGCCCAGCCCTTCCTCCTAAGCTCTGAGATTGTGCCCAGCCTTGGGAAGGGCTCCCCAGCCTTATCTTGGGAAGAGTGAAACTGTAAAACTCTTTATGGCTTTGAGATCATGTCTGGCAGGAGCAGCGATTGTTGCCATAAACCGGAGCTGGCCTAGCAAGGAGGGCGATGCCCTGGGTTGCAAGGAGTCAGGGGGGAGTTGAGCAATGCCAAGGGAGTGGCTGCCGCTGAGCTGGGCTCTTTGGGGCCTGTGAAATCGAGCCCCATCACACTGCCCCTGGCTGGCACTTACTTCCATGTTACAATGTCGTTGAAATTCGAATGTGTCTTTAAATGATGAACCCCACCGTGGCTGTCGGTTGAATCAGAGGATGACTGTGACTGGCTGGCTCTGATCATTTTTTCTCCTGTGCTCATTGGATAGCAGTAGCTTTTCCTGTTTCATCTCTAATGACATTAGTACGTTTGAGGAAGGGCTGTGAATCATAGCAGTTTCCGGAAACTTTTCATTGATAGGAACACGTGCGCCCCTGCAGCTGCAGCCTCGGTGGGAAAGCATCTAGAGATGGCCCAGCCCAGCCCTCCTAGAAACGCCACATGATGGCGATGCCTGCCAGGGCACACATCGACAAACGAGGATTATGGGGAATGAGGACTCTAGGAGGCGAAGGGACCCAGAACACCTGGAGGATGGCTCCAGGGTCTGGGGGACTTTTTAATAAAGAGGTTTTGCTTGTATTTTCCTCTCTCTTTTCCATTTTCCCTACGCAGCCCAGGCTAGCCTCCAACACTCTGTGTAGCTGAGGATGGCCTTGCGTTTCTCATCCTCTGCCTCCCAAGTGCTAGGATTATAAGTGAGCCCCACTATGTCTGCTATGCAGTGTTGGGGATGGAGACCAGGGACCTGAGCTAGGCTAGCACTCCACCAATGAGCTACAAACCCCGCCAGTATATTTATTTTTCTAAATAAACAAGAGAGATATCTGGATCACCAGAAGCCTGGTAGAGCTGCTCAAGCCTATACTCTCAGCACTTGAGAGATTGAGGCAGGAGAATGTCCAGTTGGAGGCCAGCCTTGGCTACATAGTGGGTTTGAACCAGCCTAGGCTTGCTTCACAGTAGGACTTTATGTCAAAAAAAAAAAAAAATAGAAAAGAAAATTTAAAAAGAAGAAAAGAAAGGGAAAGAGAGACACAGAAACAACAGAGAGACTTATTAAAAAAATGTCTGGGAGTGTTGTCACATGTGGGTTCAGCATGTGCAAGGCCTTAGTACCACACAGACAAAAAACAAACAAACAAACAAACAAATAAACAGCAATTGCAACCCAGAGATCTAAAAATCTCATCTTTAAGAATTTGGGGGCAGGGGGGCTGGAGAGATGGCTCAGTGGTTAAGAGCACCGACTGCTCTTCCAAAGGTCCTGAGTTCAATTCCCAGCAACCACATGGTGGCTCACAACCATCTGTATTGGGATCTGATGTCCTCTTCTGGTGTGTCTGAAGACAGCTACAATGTACTCATATATAATAAATAAATCTTTAAAAAAAAAAAAAAAAAAAAAAAAGAATTTGGGGGCAGGGATGGCCAATAAGATGGCTGTCTTGGTGAGGATTACTACTTCTGTGATGAAATATTAAAACTAGAAGCCAACTTGGGTAGGAAAGGGTTTATTTGGCTTACATATCCCAACTCACAATCTTTTGAGGGAAGCCAAGGCAGGAACTGAAGCAGGATAGGAACCTGGAGGCAAGAGCCAGTGCAGAGGCCATGGAGGGTGCTGCTTACTGGCTTGCTCCTCATGGCTTGTTCAGCCTGCTATCTTATAGAACCTAGGACCACCCACAATGGGCGGGGCCTTCCCCCATCAATCACTAAGTAAGAAAATGTCCTACAGCCTTGTCTACAGCCTGATCTTGTGAAGGTATTTTCTCAATTGAGGTTCCTTCCTCTCAGATCACTATACACTGTATCAAGTTGACATAAAACCACCCAGAACAATGGTTGAACAAGTAAAGGTCCTTGTCACCAGGCCCAACAACATGAGTTCGATCCCAGAGACCTGCATGGTCAGGGTGTCTTCTGCCCTCCATCCTTGTGCTATGGCACTCCCTCCTAATAAATCAGTATAATAAAATTAAAAAGAGGTCTTTCCGGAGATAGAAAGGATAGGTCTGGCTATGCAGCCCCATCAAGACTCAAACTGGAAATCCCCCTGTCTCAGTCTCTTGCGTCCTTAGGTTACAGTTGTGAATAACCATGCCTGGCTCCACAAGTTCTCTTAACAAATGTAAAATAAAAATTCTAAGTGACAAGCAAGTACTGTGTCACCATCTGTTTGGCAGCGTTTTCTTTCTCAGCAGTAAGTAAAATGCCAGTCAGTCCCTCTTACAACCAAAGCACCTCAGCTCAACCTCTTCTGCCTCACACAAGGCAAAGGCCAGATGACTGACAGAGCCAAAGCCCAATGAATGACAGACCCAAGCTCTCTGTAAACCCTGCACTCTCTCAGTGTCCAGGCCTGAGTCGGTGCACAGTAGCCACCAGGTCATTCCTTCTCAGTCTTGTCCCAGATGGACTATTACCAATTCTGCCATCCAAGGCACTCTGAGAAGCGATGAGCCGCCTTGTTGTTCAGGATTCCCACAGAGAAGGATTCCCGGTGGACCATTCCCGCTGTGTCCCATTGCCCATTGGTATTGGATCTGGCTAAGCCTGACTCAAACTACCCTGTCACGTAGTCTTCATGGCCTTCTCAGGATACTGGCTTAGTGTGTGTGTCGAGGGAAGCCACACCTTTCGTGACCAAAGTGTTCTTCCTTAGAGCAGCCGACGGGACTGAACTATCTCCTCACTGCCCAGGTGAGGCAAATAAGACTCAGAGAGGTTGTGGGACTCTCCTGAGGCCACAGGGGAGGCGGTGTCAGGAAAGCTCTAGAATCTGCATCCCATTCCCTCGGGTCTTGGATTGAGATGAGCGAGTAGGGCAAGAAGTTTCAAAAATGAATAGGAAGAAGCAGGCTTCCTGGTGTTAGGTTTGCTGAGGTGTGTGTGTGTGTGTGCGTGTGTGTGTGTGTGTGTGTGCACGCGTGTGCGTGTTCGTGGTCAAAGTTTCTACCTGGGTCTTGCCAAGATGACACAGTTCTGGGAAAGTTGTCCTTAGGAGCACAGCTCAGGAGGCCTAAACCAGAGCAGGCTCAGCCAGCAGTCCCGCTGCACCCCACTTCTCCCTGCTGAACCCCTCCAGAACCTCCTGTCAGGCTTAGGACAAAACCCAAACACAGCTGGGCAGACTCGTTTACTCCTATTACATCGAAACTTGAAAACTGGAGGCAGGAGGATCGTGAGTTGAAGGTCAGTCTTGGCTACTTGGCAAACCCCAGTCTCAAGATCAAGAACCAAACTAACAAAAATACCCCACAGAGGCTGGAGCTGGCTCAGTGGGTAGTGGAGCTTGCCACTGAGCCTGGTATCCTGAGTTTCATGCCCTGGATGGACAGAAAGAAAAAGCTACTTCTACAAGCGGTCTTCTGATCTCCACAAGTGAGCTCTGGTGTGCTTCCTGCCCCACATAATAGATAAGTAGATGTAGTTAAAAAAAAAAAAAGCACCTCAGAATCACTACGGTCCTGAACTCCCTTCCAATAACTAGGTTCCTGACCCTTCCCCTATATTCCCTCATGCTTAGTCACCTCTCTGTGCTCTTTCCATCCCAGCCCTCTGGACTACTTCCTGTGTGTCTTCATGCCCAAAGGTTCCCGTTTCACAGCTCTTTCCTGAGGTCCCTCCATCTGAAACACCCTTTCCTCTGTTCCACTTCTTCCTACCCATCTGGGTCTCTGTTCCAGTGTGATCTCTGGGAGATGTCTTCTGCAATTGTAGCAATATATGAGTTCCTGGAAGCTCAGCGACCTCTGCGGCAATGGCATAAGTCTACCCCTACTTCATGCAAGGGCCCTAAGCTAGCTAAAGGGATTGGGCATGGCTGAGTGCCATGCAAACTTCATCTGCAAAGCAGGCGGCAGGCTGGACTTGGCTTGAGATCTTAGCATCGGAGCCCTGTTCTCGCTTGTCATTGTGTTTGATTTTCTTCATTGCCCTTAAAACTTCCAAAAGCATCTGTATATTTGCTTATGGGTTTATTGTTGCCCTCTCCCCTTCCCTCCTGGGGTGGTGACTCCACAAGAGCGGGAATTTGGCCAGTCTTGTTCAGTGTTACTGTGTTAACTAGTCTCCAAGACGAACCCCGGAGAACCCCTGTTTTCTGGTGTCCACACCATTGGGTAGTCATTCCAGACAGAAGAGTGCTTCCCTGAAGGAACACTGTACAAGCAGTGGGATGCAGCTTCCAAGGCACCGTGGCTTCCATCTTGCTTTCTGGGGTTTCTTGTTCTGGGGTGTTGGGAAGCCATGATGAAGGCACTCAAGGATCCGTGTAGGTACACGGAGACTTACTACCAATGGGCAGACACTAGAATGGGTTGCATTAGAATGAATGACCCAGCCCATCAAGCCTGCTGGTGACCATGGGCCCAGTGACACTTTTTCCTGCAGCCTCATGGGAGACACTAACCTAGAACTCACTCACCTAAGCCATTCCTAAAGTCCAACATCCCCAAACCATGAGCTAATACATGCTTGGTGCTTTAAACCACAGTAATTAATCTTGAAGCCTCAGTCACATAGCATGACATTTATATTAATGTTGACCAATACGTGTGCTCAATTAATATTGGTGGATAAATATTGGTGATTAGGTGCTCAATAAATACAAAACACATTGTAAAAAATGAACATCTGAAAGAGATATACATATGTGAATACTATACAGGGTAAAATGTAACTCAGGGGTGGAGTGTCTGCTTAGCATGTACAATGTCTTAGATTCAATCTCTCCCTAATTCTGATTTTAAAAAATATAAAATATGAAGCTGAGGAACAGAATTCAAGTGAGCTGCAGCCAAGACGGAAGTAACGGGGATGGAGACAACTCTGAGTTTGTCTTGCTGGGATTGAAACTCTGGGTTCACCTGTGAGAAGTACCAGGGGCTAAAAACCCTCTTCGAGATGGACCCTAACCCCAACAAGGAGACTCTGGAGACTGATACACTCAAACTGACAAAAGAAGACATTAAGATTTGGTTCCTTTTTCAAAGGAATAAGATGAAGCTCAAGCAATTGTCCGAGGCCCAGACATCTGAGCTGAAGTCAAGGGACCATGCTTTTGGGTGGCGCTTTCTGCGATGCTATGTGTCAAAGTCTTACGCAAGAATTAGTGAGAATTGCAAAATGTACAATTACCATTCAACACCAAGAGGGACTACCAAGCAGAATTCCAAGGAGTCCTCCCAAAAGGACCCTGGACTCCCTGAAGCTTTGGAAGCCTTGAAGAAGCTCACACTCTCTTCTGGGTACCAAAGCAGAGAGGGCATGCCACAGGATTTCTGACTCACTAGTGTAGGCTCTTTTTGTTAATGGTTTTTCAACTTCCTTGTAGAGGGCTGCTGGGTTTTTATGTCTATAGATGGTACATTAATAATAAACCTAGCTATTCCTAAAAAAAATAAATATTCTTAGAGGGTTTTTTGGTGGTGGTGGTGTTTCAAGACAGGGTTTCTCTGTGTAGCCCTGACCATTCTGGAACTAGCTCTGTAGACCAGGCTGGCCTCAACCTGCCTTTGCCTCTTAAGTGCTGGGAATAAAGGCATGTGCCACCTCCGCTTAGCTATCCTTAGGATTTTAAGTTGAGTTTATTTATGTATTCGTATGGAGAAGGTGTGCATGGACATGAGTGTGTGCATGCTACAGCACGCATGCGTATGTTAGAGGACAATTTGCAGATTCATTCTCTCCCTCCACCATGCGGGTGCTGAGTTCAATAACTCAGGCCAACAAGCTTACGTGGCAAGCGTCTTACATCACATCAGCCTACATTAAACCGATTGAAAGGCATAGTGAAGACTTTCCTAAGCCACTAATGGTCCTTAGACAAGAAATCTGGGCAAGAGTTTTTCCCATGACAAGATCCACAGCTTCAGGGATTCTCAGTTTAACACACTGATTACAGGAGTCTCAGCTCTCCTCTCCAAGTCTGGTTTCCAAAGTCTTGTAGATCTGTTATTATAACATCTCATGACCCCTTTATCCACAAAAACTTCACTGAACAGATTGTTTTTAAAAGATGTTTTTGTTTTTGATGTGCTGTGTTTTGCCTGCGTATGCTTGCCCCAGATGCATGCAATACCCACAGAAACCAGAAGGGGGCGTTGGATCCCCTGGCACCGTAGCTACAGATAATTGTGAGCTGCCATGTGGGTACTGGGTCCTCTAGAAGAGCAGCCAATGCTCTTAACTGCTGAACCATCTCTGCAGCCCTTCAGTTCTTTTTGTATGGCACAACGCTGGCAGCAGGCGTGGAGAGGGAGCAGACAGGAGAGAGAGAAGCCCCATTTGTCCTCCTGTGGTAGCTAAAGGATGGGGATCTTGACAGGAACACTCAGAGGATGCATGGCAAGCACAGGTGTTGCAGTGGGGGTGGGATACCAGTCTGGAGAGAAGGGCTTTCGGGAAGGGGGACGGTGGGGGTCAGGGGTGAGAGGGAGAGCTGCTTTTCATTTGATGCCCTTTTGCCCATTTGGATGTTTGATTTTCACCAAGTACACACAGCAGAGTCAGTCAATGGAACAAACAATCATGGTTAAGTAAACAATTCAGTTAGCGGGCGCTTTTGTAACTCCGAGCATGCTGCCTGCTCTTCCCTGTGATGAAATCCGCATCTCCTGGCATCCTGATTCATTTCTGTTGCTATGACAAAATACAGGAGACATAGCCATGGTCCTGGAGGCTGAGCAGCCTTAGAATGTGATAGTGGTGCGCTGAGGGCCGTGGGGCTGTGCTTAACATGGTGGAGGGTGTCATGAGCTGGGATAGATCCATGGTGCAAGATCACTACTGCAAGAGCCTATTGCCCATCAATCAGGAAGCAGATCATCTCTGATCAGTCTCCCCGAAGTTTCCACCTGCCAACTCTGGTGTGTTAGGGACCACATTTCAAGGACACAAGATTTGGGAGATAGTACTGAAAACACAGTGTTTTGACTCCTCCAAGACGGGTCCAAATGCCTGTCCCGTAGGGTCTGCCTCTGCTGTCCTCCCTGGGACAACTTCCACTGATGGCTCCATGGTACCATCGGCTCTCCAGTCTCTCCCTCCCACCCCAAGAAGTGTCCTCATGCATTCTGGGAGAATTTGACAAAACAAAGACTCCTCAGAGTTCACAAACAGTGAGAGGGAGCTAGCGGATGCCCACATTTATCCTTGCCTGAGGCTTCTGCTTCTGTTCTGCTGTCACTTCTGCACCACCAGTGATGCAGTAATGGGCCACCATCACTGCTCTGTGCTGCTTGCAGGTTGTGTATGTGTGTGTGTGTGTGTGTGTGTGTGTGTGCATTTTTCTGCTGCCAAATTGTGCCAGGCATCTAATGTGTAGAGGCTAAACACAGTGTTTATGTGGTACGGAGGACCAAACCCAAGGCCTTGTGTGTGTTAGACAAGTACTCTACCATCTGAGCCACACCCCTGCCCTAAACTTAGAATTTTCTGAACATTTTATATGACCAGCTTTCATGGGTAAAAGGTTTTATGGCAAAGAAACTATGAGATTCTGAAGGTTCTGGATTTTGCCCGTCAGAAAGAGATGGCAAGGCAGGCTGCCTTCGAGGTGACTTCCTGGGCACTGATGGGTACATGAGATGTCTGTGAGAAGTACTAGTCTCCCAGCAGGCAGCAGGGCACTGTGGTCACTGCCTTAGGGTAGGTGGTGACCCTCTGTCTAGTCAGAGCTTCAGCACAGAAGTCCTCAGGGCCTGCTCTGTGAAGTCAAAGTGGTATGCTCTACCCAGAAGTCACTCAGACAATACTACGGACAGGGGCAAGGAGTCGGTCAGCAGGGCCTATGGCTTGGAAGGGTCTCTCTGCTCACAACCCCACCGCCCAAACATCTAAAGTCCACCTCTTCTCATCACCCTTCCCTCCCCCATCCCCGGTCCTCCCTACCGGACACCCATACTTGCCTCTCTCCTGGCCTCCCTAAGCCCAAATGAACCCAGCATCCACATTCTGCAGTGTTCATATGAAACACAAATTACTCTTAGCCCCACTTCACCTCCCCAGGTCCCACAGAGCAGTGTCCAGGTTTCTAGCCCCGTGTGGTAGTGCACATAGAGAATTCTCTACACTCAGGAGGTAGGTGCAGCGGAATTTTTGCAAATTCCAGTCCAGCTTGGTCTACACAGTGAGTCCCAGGCCAGAAAGGGCTATACAGTGAGACCTGTCTCAAACAAGAACAAAACCAAAGCCTCCCCCTCTGCCATCTACCAACCTGACCCCTTATCCTCTTACCTCAGCAATGGCCCATAGCTTCAGGACCCTTGTTCTCTCTGCCAGAGTGGCTTCTCTGCCACAGCTCCAAAAACCACTGCTGGGACTGGAGAGATGGCTCAGAGATTAAGAGCACTGGGTAGTACTCTTCAGGAGGACCTGGATTCTGTTCCCATCACACACTGTTCACAACGTTCCATAACTCCAGCACCCCAATCACCTCTAACCTAATGGAACACATCCTGCACAGTCATACAAGAAGGTAAAAACACTCAGATATGTAAAATTACAACAAACAAACATTGCTGCCCCTTGAGGTGCTTAGGCCACTAAACCCAGTGAAACCAGGAGCATAAGGACAGATTGGGAGGAAGACATCAAAGCTTGGGACAAGGGTGTTTAGCTGGGAGAGGCATTTCAATTGCTTAAGCTGTATGCTATGTGAATGCTCAAATCACAATAAGTTAATTATACCAAAAGGATTTCCTTGGTGAGTTTGCATCATAAGAGCCCTGATAGTCTGTATGCCAAAGTCTTGGTTGCTAGCCTGGGTCTGTTAGAGCTGGTGAAAGAAACCTTTGGGAGGTAGGGCAGAGATAGGGAGGAGAGTGGTGTGAGGAACTCAAGAAGGCTGATGGGAGTAGAAATGGAAGAACCAAGACATGAGGCAGACACTAGTGGGCTCTTGTACAGTGAGGGAGATGAGAGGTCTGAGATGGCAAGGGAGTCACCCAAGTTGTTCCTGGGGTCAAATCCAAGTCCCAACTCTTTTAAAAAAATAATCTATTTTTATTTTATCTACATTGGTGTTTTGCTGCATGCATGTCTGTGTGAAGGTGTCAGATCTCCTGGAACTGAGTTATAGACAGTTGCAGCCTATCATATGGGTGCTGGGAATTGAACCTAGGCCCTCTGGAAGGGCGGCCAGTGCTCTTAACTGCTGAGCCATCTCTCCAGCCCCAAGTCTGGACTCTTAATGCAACAGACTCACAGGTTAAGGGCACCTGCGTGTCATCGTAAGCAAAGGATCCCCATTCCTTCTCACTTGATGGTGAAAGAGGAGGAGGAGGGGGGAGGAGGAGGAAGAGGAGGAGGAAGAGGAGGAGGAGGAGAAGCACTCTTGCCCAAGGTCACCCAGCAAAGGAGCTTCATTTTGGTTTTGCACTGGCTCTAAATGACCATCCATTTCCCAATTCTCCCACAGCTTTTAGCCTTTTTAGTCCAGGTCCCACCCTGGACCCCAGAGGGAACAGACTAGGAGTTCAAACCCTAGAAGCTTGAGCCCTCTTGCCCCTCATTTCACCAGCCACAGTTGGGGTCCCCCAGCTCCAAAGTAAGAGATGACCAAGGTGCCTTGCTTACAAGACTGCTGGTTTTAAAAAGTGGCGAAGCAATGCCAGGGCGTGTACGAGATAAGAATGGCGACAGGCTCCTGACAAACGCTGAGCTGCCAGATTCTGAAGAATGAGTACAGCGATTTATGGCCTGAGGGCCCGGCCCGACAGGAACGGAAGACATAAGTGAGAACAGGGGCAGAAAATTCCCATCATCCCCTGCCTGGGGAGAGGCCTGATATCTCCTTTACATATTGGGTGGGGGAGGGGTAGGGGAATAATTTCTGGGACCACTCCCCACGGGTCACCATGTGTTACTCATCTAGCTGGGTCTGGCATGCTCAGTATCTCCCTTGCTGAAGAAACACCTGTGACCACTAACCATTACACCTGATCTGCTCATGTCTTCCCAGGTCTGGGGAAGAGCAGCGAGCAGGTGAGGGGAGGCGAGGGAGGTAAGGTAAACCTAGCATCAGGCAGACATTTACTGAGGGCCACTCTGTGATTGGGACACCAGTGACTCACAACGTCATGTCACAGGGACCGAGAGAAGGAACCAGGCCTGGACCCTAGGTCCCCAATTCCAGGGATAGTGGTCTCCCCCTAAACAAGCCTGTCAGAAGCGTGTCCTTTAGACCCTCGGAGAATTCCAGCCTGGCCTTCAGTACTTCCAACTCATCCTTAGATGCCAGAGACTCTCCTTAGAGCCCCCATATGGTTTTTATTAAAATGGAACCTGTATCTCACAAGAGTTGGAACAATTTGGAAAAACACAGAGGGCAAAGTTCAAGATGATGACATTCATTCCCCAGAGACTTGAGAGAGCTGGCCAAGCTAAGTAAGCAGCTACCAGACTGCCCCATGGGTCCAGGTAACTCATCTCCAACTTCTGAGCCAACCTGTGCGCCGATGTCACGAAACTGCACACTTAATAGTGTGACTCACAATGCTATAGAAACAGTTTTTAAATCCATGCAAGCAATAGACTGTATACATCAAATCCTCGGTAACTGTCTAACGGCAGCGGGGGAGCTGGAGAGGTGGCTCTTGGGTAAGAGCAACTGCTGTGCTCCCAGAGTATCAGAATTTAGTTCCCAGTATTCATAGTCGCCTGGGACTCCGGCTCCAGGAGATCCAACACCCGCTTCTGAACCCTACAGGCATTGACACACACATGCCATACATTTACACAGACAGACAGGCATACACGCACACGCACACACACACATACTTTTTTAAAATAATTTTTTTAGATAGTGCCTAGTGAATGGGATGTTTACAAAGTTAAAATGAGTAGGTAACCAGGTGTAATGGTACATGCCTTTAATCCCAGCACTCAGAAGGCAAAGGCAGATGGCTTTCTGTGAGTTTGAAGCCCGTTTAGCCTGCTTTAGCAGTTCAAAGACTGACAGAGTTACACAGTGAAACCTTGTTTCAAAACCAAAACCAAAAAACAACCAAACAAACCAAAGATCTGACTCATGACCCTCTGAACACAGTTTAGGATTTCACAGGAAGAGCTCAGGTCGTGAAATGATAGTGATTTTCCTTTAGTGATTTTTTTTTTAAATGTATTTATTTGGGGTGGCACACTTGCCACAACTGGGGAATGGAGGTCAAAGGACAGCTTTCAGGAGTTAGCTCTAGCCTCATGACGTGTGTGTTCCAGGAACCAAACCCAAGTCCTCAGGCTTGAGTGGCAAGTGCCCTCACCTGCTGAGCCATCAGGCTGGCCCCTCCATATTTTCTATTATCAAACGTGTTACCATGTCTCTATTGAGGATTGGCTGGAGTGCCCCCAAGTGTTCACATTTTGTCATAACACCCTAGGGACTGCAAAAGCTACCTTTGCACCCAAGCTTAGTCTTTGTCAGAAAAATATACATAATATATTGTATTATATTATATATGATAAGTTATATATGATATATATAATATCATACATTATATTGTATATCATATATGATATATATTATATCTCTGTGTATTATTTTATAATCTATATCTATCTATCTATCTATATCACCGTACTTTGACTGAGCCCCCACTGCTCTTCTCACTCCCCCGTCTCTTCACTTCACTCTGATAATTCTCCTACTTTCATGTCATATGTGTTTTCACATACACATATATGTAGTTACGTCTAGACTCTCTACATTTTTTTTAAAGTGATATTTTGGGGCTGGAGAGATGCTCAGCGGTTAAGAGCACCTGCTGCTCTTCCAGAGGTCCAGAGTTCAATTCCCAGCAACCACATGGTGGCTCGCAACTATCTGTAATGGGATCTGATGCCCTTTTCTAGCACACAGCTGTGCGTGCAGTTAGAACACTCACATAAAATAAATAAATCTTTTTTTAAAAAAAAAAAGAAGAGAAAAAAGTCATGTTTTCTTTTCTCTTTCTTATTTATGTCTATGGGTGTTTTGCCTGCATATATGTCTGTGTTCCACATGTGTGCCTGGTGCCTACAGAGTTCAAAAGAGGATATCAGATCCCCTAGAACTGGAGTTATAGATGGTAGTGAGTTGCCATGTAGGTGCTGAGAGCCAGTGCTCTTAGCTTCTGAGCCGTCTCTCCGGCCCCGCTCATTCCTCCTTCTTCTCTCTTCTTTCATGCCTCACATACATTGTATAGTATGCTAATCATGTATTGTATATATAAATATGTATCCCACATTTTAAAAAGCATATGGTATTTGTCTTTCTAAGCTTTTTCAATTAATGTGATGGTCTCTAATTCCATCCATTTTTCTACAAATGACATAGTTTTATTCTTTTTTGGGGAGGAGCATTTTTTTTGTCATTTGGGTTTTTATTTGTTTCTTCGAAACGAAGTTTTCTGTAGCCCGGGCTGTCCTTGAGCTGGACATGTAGCTGAGGATGGCCTTGGCCTTCTGATCCGGGATCACAAGCATGCACCACTACACTGAGTTTGTTCCTGGAGGACCCCAGGGCTGGGGATGTAGCTCAGTTAGCCCACTACTCATCTAGCACGCAGGAACACCAGTGTTGATCTCCAGTATTCCATAAAATGGGCACAGTGGTGCATGCCTGTAATTCCAGCATTCAAGAGGCGATCAGAAGATCAAGGCCATCTTTTCATTATTCTTTACAGTCAAATACAATTCCATGGTGTATTTATGCCACATTTTCTTTAGCCATTCATCTGTTGCTATGCCCAGGCTAGTTCCATATCTTGGTTATCATGCACCGGGCATCAATAAACCTGTATAGCATTCTGGAATGCTGACATAGCTTCCATGGGCGAGATATCCAGGAGTACTGTCATTGATCATGTGGGAGATCTATTTTTAGTGTTTTGAGGAACCTGCATACTGATTTTCATAATGACTACAACAATTTACAAGCTTGAGATCTTGATTCCAAAGGGCAATTCTTTTGCTTTTCTTTTGTCGCAAGGCTACATTAAAAAAAAAAAAATCAAACCTACACTAACCCAATGGGTCCCAAGTCCAGCCTCAGCCTTGCCATGGTACTCTCCCCGAAGGTGCCAGAGAAAACTCAGCTGGGAACCATTCTACCCGACCTGGATTCAGGTACCAAGGCAAACCATGATCTGACTTTTCAAGCACTGCCACCACAGTGCCAAGGTGACATTACCGGGCTGCAAAATACTTTCACCTTAATAATCAGCACAGTGGCTTACATCTGCTAGTCCAGCATTTGGGGAGCTGAGGCAGGAGGCTTAACAGTTCAAGGGCAGCCTGGATTCTATAAGGAGACCCTGTCTCAAAACCAAAACCAAACCAAATCACATGGTAATAACTACAGTTAGCTCTTGGCAACCACATGGAGACATACGTGTCTGCTTTTCCTCGGTGTTTCAGACGACCTGTGGATTGCACATTATTTTATTACCTTCTCCTTCCCCTACTGCAGTGAACTTCGGGCATCTCCTATGTAGTTAACAGCTGGGTCAGAAAGTGCTTGATTCAAAGGCTGCGGCACTTGAACAGTTGGAAAGCACTGGCCAGGGGAAGGCTGATTAAGGCTACGATTTACTAATACTGATGGTTTAATGTGAGCTGGCTCTCATTTGAGCCTTGAGACAATCCGGGGAGTCATCCATTATTATTAATTAGATGGCAAACCTGAAGCTCCAAGATGAGAGCTGTGATTCTGAGAGCTCTCAGGTTTAAGTGTTGGCCTCCTAGGTACACTTCGGGGGGGCAACATAGAGGGGGACATAAGGGAGAGTCTTCTAAGTAGGCAAGCGTCCAGTGACAGACTCTGAAGGTGACCGGCCTTGAGTTACACAGTGAGACCCTGATGAGGGAAGGGAACAGAAGGGAAGGGGAGGGGAGGGGAGGGAAGGGAAAGTTTCCACTCAGTCAGAGCAGCCCATTGTACAACCCTACCTCTGATACTTGCAAGGCAGTTCTGTATTTTTTTTTATCTCTCACCATCCATTTCTAGAAAATTGTGTGTGTGTGTCTGTATCACGCATGCGCATGTGTGTACATGAATATCACTTGTGGAGACCAGAAGAAAGCATCCAGTGTCTTCTGCCATCATCCTTCACGGGAGTCTCACTAACCCAGGGGCTTGCTGATTCGGCTAGACTGGCTGAGCAGCAGGCCCTTGGAACCTGCCTGTCTCTGCCTCCCCTGTACAGGGTTACAGCTGCACAGTACCTCGATTGGCTATTGTTGGTTTTGTTTATTGTATCAGTATTTTGCTTGCATGAGTATCCGTGCACCACATGTGCACAGTCCCCATGGAGGCCCGGAGAGGACATCAGAGTCCCTGGTACTGGAGTCACAGACAGCTGTGAGCCTCCATATGGGAGCTGGGAAGAGAACTTGGATCTTCTGTAAGAGCGACTCGTGTCCTTAACGTGGAACTCTCTCTCCAGGCCTCGATTTTTGTTTGTTTTGTTGTTGTTGTTGTTGTTGTTGTTTTATTTTATGTAGGTGCTGGAAATGCAAACTCAGGTCTTCATGTTTGCATAGTGAGCACTTAGCCAATGGAGGCATCTTCCCAGCCCACTGCGAAAATCCTTTTTAAAAAATGTATTCTGAAGCTGGACAGTGGTGGCATATGCCTTTGGTCCCAGCACTCAGGAGACAGAAGATTTCTGTGAGTTCGAGGCCAGTCTGGTCTACAGAGCGAGTTCCAGGACAGCCAGGGCTACACAGAGAAACCCTGTCTCCAAAAACAAACAAACAAACAAACAAAAACAAAACAAAAATGTATTCTATAGAGAAATGGTTTTCCCATCACTGGGAGGAGACTCACCCCATAGCTCCTCTGCTCAGAAAGACAACTTCATAAGCTCAGGTTAAAACATCCGGCCAAGCTGCCAATACAAGTTCCCAACCTGCTTCAGGTGGAAGCCTCCTCCACAGCCCAGCCAGGAGCTGGGGTACATGGCATGACTGCCTCTTATCCCTTCCTCTCTGCCAGGGGTGCTGTGGAGGTGAGAAGGGTACCCTGAGCTTCCCTAGCCTGGCTGCCCTCCAACTCTCTGGACCCAGCAGACATGGAAGGTTTCCGATTTAGCTGGGCACCACAGAGACTGCCGTGCACACACAGGCCTCTCCTGCCTTTGACCTTGGGGAATACAGTTCTCCTGCAGGATATGTATAGTGGGGGTCCCCTTAGGAATCCAGATCCCACCCCTGTGTCTTGCTGTCTACCGTCTCCTTCCCTCCCGCCAGGAATCTTTTGGTCATAGGAGCCGAGCGGAATCCTTCTTGTAGGCAGTCTCTGCCCACGCTGGCACACGTGGGAAACCCTCAAGCACACTGGCCCTGAGTGTGGGCTGACTGACAAATGCAGGTACTTTCCAAGGCCAGGCTGCCCATTCCTCTCAGCCCTAGCTGCCCCTTCATCAAACTCTCATACTTAATTTTTCCAAATAGCACCTCTCTTCTGTCCTCCCCAGGAGATGGTTGTTCTACCCTACCTCCCTTCTCCCACCCCAGGAAACCCGTGGGTAAACACAGGAATTGTAGGAAGCGGAGGGGCTTCTGTTGCTCATAACCAGATCTTAGCAGTGGGGGGTTTGGCACTGTACCCTTGAAAAATGACTGCTGGCTACTCCAGGGGAGCTTTCTCCAACTTTGTACAAGTCACTTCTGTCTTCCCGAGCCTCCCTTTTCATGTTTCTTCAGGAGATAGTGATATTTATCCATTGGGCTTGTTATGATGTTGTGTGTGACCCAGTGAATTTACAGAGCATCATCAGATCTGACACACTAGGACTCCCAGCACAGACCTGCAATTCCTTCTCTGCGTGACCATTTACAAGTCTCCTGACCCCTCTGTTTTCTTCCCTTCCCCTTCTTTTCCTTTCTCTTCCCTTATTTCAACAAGATTTCACTGTCACAGTGTAACCCCAAGCTGGCCTTGAACTCACTATATAGCTCAGGCTGACCTCAAATTTGAGATCCTCTTGCCTCAGCTCTCTGAATGTTGAGATTATGGCCTTGCCTCTGAGTCTGTTTGCTCAGCTGCCGCATGGAATTCAGCAGAGCTGAGGCTACCCCACAGTGGCTCAGTGGGGTTAGAGTACAGAGAGCCAAGCACAGTGCCAGGTGTGTGGTCAGAACTAGGTCCAGGCCATGTACTGGAATGATGGAAGGAGAGTTGAGCTCCTGGGCTGGCATCGATGGGGAAGGGGTGGGATCTTTCCTATCCCTGCCCCATCACCATTTCAGGCCATGTTTTTAGAAAATATTCAGTCTGGCTGGGATCCAAAGCCCCTGAGAACAGACAGGACATCCTGTCCCTCCAAGCAGCCGTGCTGACTCAGGGAGATCAATCTGTGACCACAAAAACACAGCTGGCTCTGACCTCTTCTGGGAAATCCACCCGGCTGAGCCCATTCAAAAACCCAGATCCTCCCTTCTAGGGCCTGATCCTGGGCTCTTGAGCAGAAGGTGGCACACAGAGAAACAGAAGAATTGGCACTTAAGGCATGCCAGGCCAGGGTCACAGGCTTCACACGATCCCCCCGATTGAAGTCAGACATCTCTCCTGTGTTTGCCAAGCCTCTGACTTCCCCCAGCCCAGGTCTGGACACTTTTCCAGCCAAGCTGGGCTCCAAACCACTAATTGGGCAACTGTTGACCTCAGAGTGGGTCAGACCCAGCAAGTGAGTTTGTTGAAGTGCATGGGATGTTTTGTTCTCTAGAATCCCAAGAATTAGAGCGAGCCCTCCCCAGCCCGAAATTCCAGCACCCAACTCTCACAGCCATTTACTTGTTTTGTAATTTGGACAGGTTCCTCTGCCTCTCAGAGTTCCAGCCTGGTCCCCTCTCCAAGAACTTCACGACACCCATGGGGGCAGGTGCCCAGTAAGGGAAGTTGTTACTGCAAATAGCACTGAATGCCAGACATATCGTAGTGTGGCTATAGTATGCATGAGGTCTTAGGTTCAATCTGCACCCCCCCCAACAATTGAACTTATAAAGGAAATCCCACCTCTTCTGAGGACCTCAGTTAACAGATGCTCGAGGAAGGGGACATTTGCAAAGTTGATGACACAACTTAGCTGCTCATCTGGTGGAGGAGCTTGCAGCCACATCTGGTGGCCTGCGTTTGATCCTCAGAACTCACAAGGTAGAGAGAAAAAAAAGACAAAAAATAACCCCCCCCAAAAAAAGTCTGATTCACTAAAAAGTTGACTTTTGACTCCTACTTGTGTGCCATGTGCCACTGGAACATACAAATCACACACACACACATATATATATCACACACAAACACAGACACACAATGAATGAATGAAAATTTAAAAACAAATAACAACAAAATAAAACAAAGCAAAAAAACCCTAAAATACTTTATCAGCTCCTTGTGGCCACAGGTAGTTTCTTTGAGCCATGTAAAAATGGCAATAAAAAGTATGAGCTTCATGAGGGGCCCATTATCTTAGATGCTCTGGGATCCATGGCTGGCAGACAGTAAGCCCTGGTAAGCACCAAGCATTTCTAACCATGCTGGTAATGTAATCACAATCATAGAGAAGTGTTTCTGGTGAGTCACAGGGGATTCATATTTAGTGAATGCCTACTACATGTCTACTACTACCGGAAACCACACAACCTGGGTACACACACACACACACACACACACACACGTGTGTGCGCACACACGTCCACATGTACACGTGTTTAGGGAGGTAAGCAATTTGACTTTCACTTTTTAAAAACTTGATTTTATAAAAAAAAAAACAAAATGGATATAGAAATTCATATTAAATTTAGAGCTTAAAGAGTGATGTCAAGAGTCTGGAGAGATGGCTCAGGATCGAAAGCACTTTCTGGGTTCTACTCTCAGCATGCACATGACAGCTGTCAATCATCCATATCTCCAGCTCCAGGGGACCCAATGCCATCTTCTGGCCTCTGAGGGTGCTGCACAGACATGTAGACACCCATAGGCAGAAAATACAAATAAAAAATGAATCTTTTAAAAAATGACTTATTTCAAGACAAGCATAGCACTCATAGCTGTAGTCACCTTGAAGGTATAACACAGGACTCAGGAGTTCAGAGTCAGCCTCAACTACATGTTAGTTCAACGTGGTCTGCAATACGTGAGACTATCTCAAAAACAGAAATAACGACAATTAAATAAAAGAAAAATAGAGGGTCCAGCAAGATAGTTTGATTTGTGCTAATGCTTATTGCCAGGGCTATGGACCTGGCCTTGACCTGCATGGTGGACAGAGAGAATTAACACCTGTAAGTTGACCCCTGACCTCCACAAATGCACTGTGACATGTGTGTGCTAACACACACACACACACACACACACACAAAGTAAGCAAACATAGTTTTAAAAGAGTATAGTTTGTTGTAGGGTGTGGTAGCTCATATCTGTAATCCCAGAACTTGAGAAGCAAAGGCAGGAGAATTGCTGTAAGTTTGAAGCCACCATGTTCTACACAGTGAGTTACAAGCCAGCAAGGGGTACAGAGCTATGCCCCGTCTCAAAAACAGGGGTATAGACAGATACCTGTGAGCTGCATCTACATAGTTCTACATTTCTTTGAAAAATAACCTCCTGAGTCATGCCGCAATCTCCAGTATAGACAGCTGAAGTAAAGACAGCTTGTAACAACAGCTCGGGTGCTCCAAGCCATTGTGGCACACTAGCAAGGACTCTCAGAGAGCAGCAGCTCTTTGCATCCTTCCAAGCCAGGATGCAGGGTAAGCTGACCTTTGGTGACCTCCTGCTCTGCGGTGGGTGATCACAGCTAGCAGACATTCTGAGTCGAAGTGGACCAGATCTCTGTACATCATTCCTTGGAGCTCCCAAGGGGCCCTTACACAAGGCCCACAACCCTCCTTTGTATACATGGAAATGGGTCCTTTCAATGTGATGCCCCAGGTTGGTTACTTCTGAGTGTCCAAGACAGGAAAGAATACAGAAACTCAACTCTCTGCTCACCTATTTCATCGTAATCGTGGACATCTTCTGGTCCTTTCTTGATCTGAAGTTGTCCTTCAACCTCTGAAACCAAAGAGACAAGCGGCATTAATAGTATCTAGAATGAAGTAAAATTTGGGACTACACTGACTTTGGACTTGACTCTTTCATCTTGGATCCTTTCTGAACTGGAATGTCCTGTTCTGTAGAGACCATCTCGCCCATTGCCTTCAGTATAAACATTATAAGGATGTGTGTGTGTGTGTGTGTGTGTGTGTGTGTATATTATACAAACATCTATAGAAAGGTATATATGTATATGTTACATGTATACATATATATTTAGGTATATGATATGATCCTAGAGCCTCATTGTCTACAGCTGCTCAACAGGAGAAAACTCTTTCTCCTGTCTTGTTTACCTGACACCCTTCTGCCATCTCTAAACTTTTACTAGGAGTGAGGAAGGCTAACCACCGTCACCAAGCTCATCTCCCCCTGCTGTCAGCATTTGGAAGTGCAGGCTCAGCTCCCAGGGCCACCAGTAAGCTGTTCATCTGGAAGAGAGGCTTAATCTCACCAGCTAGGCCAGCAGGGCTAAAGTGGCCACTAGAGACGCTCCCTGCTATGTGTGCGTCTTGAGGGAAGTTTCTTATTTTTGTCTTATGAGCCCATTTAATCAGCTTGGTTTTGGCTTATGAAGACTATGTTAGTTACCTTTCTATTTCTGACAAAGCTACTTAAGAAGGGAAGAGTTGGTGGCCAGTTGTGTTGGCTCACATCTTTAATTCTGGCATTTGAGAGGAAGAGAAAAGTGGGATCTCTGTGAGTTCTAGGTTAGCCTGGTCTATGTAGTGAGTTCCAGGATAGCCAGAACAAAACACACACACACACACACACACGCACGGACACACACGGACACACACGGACACAAAGAAGGAAGAGTTTATTCAGGCTCACAGTTCAGGGTACGGTAGCTGGTCATATTGCATTCCTGTCGGGAAGCAGAGTGAGAGAAGTGAACATAGGCTGCTGTTTAGCTGCCTTTCTCCACAGCCCAGGATCCCAACCAGGGAATGGGCCCAGCTAACGTCTTCCCACATCAATGACCCACAGTTAAGGCAGTTTCCTATAGACACACCCAGAGATCCATTTCACGGATGATTCTAGGGCCTGTGAATTTGACAGATAACAGCAGCCAGCACAGGGATCTAGATGCTTTGGGTTAAAGGTATGCACCATAATGCCTGGTTTTCTCAAATATTTGATCATGACTTTTATAAGAGACATGAGCATTCACACTTATGATCCCAGGACTTCCAAATCTGACACAAGGGGATTGTGGACTTGAGGCCCGTCTAGATAACAGGATCTCTCTCTCTCTCTCTCTCTCTCTCTCTCTCTCTCTCTCTCTCACACACACACACACACACACACACACACACACACACACAGGGGATTCAGGAGTCAGTCAGCTGCAGTGGCAACATCAGAAACAAAATGACAGAGAGATGTAGGGAAGGCCATGGTGGACCAAGTAATACCAGAAGCTTCTGCAAGCTGAAAAGGACAAGTACCCAGAAAGAAAGCAGCTTTGCTGGCTCCCTGATGTCTTTAGCAAAGCAACAAGATACATTTGTGTCATTTGAAGTCACCATGGAGTAATCTGTTATAAGTGGAACACGGAACTAACACTTAGATTTGGGCCAGGGGAGCAACAGAACACCTATTTAAATTCGAGTTTCTGAGAAACAAATATTTCTAAAGTATGTGTCCCAAATGTTACATAAGGCACCTAGTCTTAAAAATAGACCTTTGTTTATCTGAAATTCAAATTTAACTGAGTGTTCTATATTTTATTTGGCAGCCTACAAGTTGAGGACTAGAGAGAACCGAGGATTGTTAGTCTCATGGCTTGTAACCTGGGTTGATGGCACACACTTACTGTCTCAGGAGGCAAAGGCACAAGAGTCATGAGTTGGGGGCCAGCCTCGTCTACAGAGATACCCTCTATTAAAAACAAACAAAAACAGATGAACACAACTCAGGATTCCCAGGCTACTTCATACTTCTCCCACATATGCAGTTTGACATCTGGCAAAATCCATGTGTCCTTATGTCCCTGAAGGTCACTTCCCACCACTCTATGACTCCACTTACCCATAACATAGGGAAAAGGATGAGGGAACTTAAGGTCATCCCTTTGAATCTGACATTCTCTTGGACAGATGGAATTTCTCTCTAGAAATGGTCTGTTGTCCTTATTCTAGCTGAAAGAGGAATCTCAGAGATTTGCCCCTAAAGTACAGTTGCACAAACCACGGATATGTGTGATGAGAGTAGTTAATGGGCCAGGCGTGGAGCTAGTAACTCCCTTTGAAACTACTGTTGTCTGGAGACAACATTATGAGCCCCACGGCAGGAATTAGTTTCTGAGTCAGGGTCCAAGGCCTGAATTGTGTTATTCCTGAAGAAATCTGAGGCCAGAAGGCTAGGCACTTGGCCAAAGTGGCTTAGCTGATGGCATACTGACAACAGGCAGCCAGTCCAGATGTCAGCTGAGGACCGAGTAGTCCTGCAAAATGATAATACTGAGGTTTAGGTCTGAAGCTGGTTTCTGTACTAATTTGCCACTTCTCTGTCATAAAGCGGGGGATTTTTTTTTGGGGGGGGGGAAGACGATTTAATGAGAAAACGATGTAGAACACTAGACATATGGCAGTATGTTCCAGGGAAGCAGCTGCTTTACTCCCCCAGGCCTCAGTTTCTCCATCCATATAACCAACTCAGCTACACAGCCCGGGCCACCAGGTGGTGACAAGACCCAAGCCAACGCAGAGCAACTCACGCATGCGCACACCGAGTGGGCGCCGCCTACACGCGACTAACGTCACTTCCGGCGCGAGGGCCGGGCCGGCCGGCTGGGGAGTGCGGGTCTGTTCTGCGCGCGCTGCCAGCCGAGGCTCCTGCCGCCGTGACCCGCGCTCCGCCCGCCGCCGGGCTGGTGAGTGCCCACGAGCCCGTGTGTGCGCCGAGGGGCCAGAGATAGGGACTGGAGAGGGCGAGACCGCCGGAAGTGGGCCAGAGGGGCGGGAGACCCCAGGAAATGGGGACACCTGGGGAGGGGGCGAAGACCGGAAGTAGGGGCCTTGGACCGCTGTCAGCGGCTCGGAGGTCTCTGGGGCTCCGAGAGAGATGGCTTCCTGCCTCCTGTTGTGGACGAGAGGGAATGCTCCAGGGAGAGAGATGACTCCAGGTGGGGAGGATGTCAGGCTTTATCTCTTGTCCATCGTGTCGTTCCCCAGGCTGACAGCCACAGCTGAGCCCTTGGGGATACAACAGGAAGCTGCAGGTGGAAGATGATGAGGCCAGGGTGGGGCTTGACACTTCTTCGCTCTGCCTCAGTGGACAGGGCTTGCCATACTTCCCCTGATGTTTACTGAGTGCTGTCATGAGCCGGCACGGGGTCTTGTGTTGACTCCACAGGCAAGTTCTCTGGCCTGTTGCTATTCACACTGTAGGAGGTCAGTTCCCTCCTTTGTAAAGTGGAAACTGGTGATAATTAGCTCGCTCAGTATTGGGATGATGAAATGTGTAGTTCAGTGGTGCCTTGCATGTGCAAGGCCCTGGGTTTTATCTTCAGCTACAGACACACAGAAAGAAATAAGAAAACGGATGTCCAGTGCGTAGGTTGATTCAAAGCTAAACCCTCAAGTATGTATGACCTCTTTGCATCAGTCCACCGTGATGTAAGCTGCATGAGGCAAGGCCTTATTGTTGTCTGCTGTGTCCCTAGCATCAGTCAGCACAGTGCCTGACACGTACAGGAGGCGAGCAGGAATTCTTTGATAAATGAACGGGTGGGAACTGACTCTGAAGGGTTTTCCTGTAAACACCGGTGACACTGAGCAAAAGTTTCTGAAGACAAATAGGAACCCAGTGCTGTGGGAACCTGGAGGAACTCACCCTGAGGAAGCCAGGGGGGCTTTACAGAATAGATCACATCACAGTTGGGCCTTGAAGATGGATGAGTTGTCCTGTTTGCAGCTAACATGGAGAGGAGCATTCAGTCCATACAGAGGATGTCAGATGTGTGAGATATTCCGGGAATGGCAGATTATTAGTCTGTCTTCCCTGGCAAGGGAAGGAGAGAAAGGAGAGGGCCTTGGAAGCTAATTCTATAGCCTGTGGCACTGCAGTCAGTCTCAGGCAGCGAATTGGAATTCCAGGCACCTACCTGTTGGAAACAGGTTGCCATGGAAACAGCCCAGAGTGGATCCTGTGAGGTCAGGATTGTCCTATCCCTTGCTCAGCACACCTCTGTAAAGTACATTAAAATAAAATATTTTATGATGTGGGGCCTCTATGTCTTAATAGCTTTTTAGGTGGTACATTCAGGTTAATGAACAAGACCTAGGTATCACACACTGATTACCTACACACATGTCAAGAATGGGAGATGTGCTAGTCCACATAGCTCATACCCGGGCAGCTCAGACAGCCTGGAGTCAGTGAAGGCTGACTTTAGCATGTCACTGTCTCTTCTTGCCTGGATTGTTGGTAAACTTTCTACACTAGTGGTCCCCAACCTGTGGGCGGTGATTCACAAAAACCGTTGGAAAACACAGATATTGACATTATGATTCATGACTATCAAAATGATGAAGTAGCAATTGAAATTCTTTTATGGTTGGGGATCCCCACAGCCTGAACTGTATTGAAGGGTCACAGCGTTAGGAAGGAAAGGTGAGAACCACTGCTCTAGGTCATCACTTCCCTGCAGTTCATTTGAAAAATTAAAGTTACTTCTCAGTAGCACTTTCTGGGATGTGTGGGCGTGCATGACAAGGCACACATATGGAGGTCAGAGGTCAGCCTTGGGTTCTCTCCTTCCACCTTTACATGGGTTTGGTAAGTTTTGGAAAGTTTATTTCCACAGTTTGAACTCAGGTAGCCAGGCTGGAGCTGCAAGTGAGCCAATTCTCACCCCTCGTGCATACTTGAGACAATAGAGTTGTCCTTTTAAGTAGAAATTGGATAGTGTCAAACCAGCTCTGCCTTACTCCTCTCAGCACAAAAATTTGAAGTTCTCACTGGCCTAAAGCACCCTAACCACTGGCCCCCAATAGGCTTCTGAATCCGCCTACTTTCTCTCACCTTGCTTCCTTCAATCTAGCTACACTGGGCATCTTGCTTCTCAGAAAAGCCAGGTATTTTCAGATACCTTCCACCACCGTGCCATGTGTTTGGCTTATCCTCTCTTCTGATCTTTGCTAGGGGAACCTTCCCTGACGGCCCTATTTAAAACTGCAAACCTGATCCCACTTCCCGCTTTTCTTCTTCATAATAACGGACTGGCTATTCTGGTTAGAAATGTCTCCCATCTCCACTGGACACAATGAAGCAGGAATTTTTTTTCTTTATGCCTTCAATCCCTGTGCCTGGAAAAGAACCTGGTACATCATAAGTATTTGATATTTGCTAGTTGCATGTGTGTCATCCACTTAGGACTTAGGGTGACTCTGTGTGGGTTGGGAAGAGTCAGAGGAGGAATATACCATTGAGAGGAACCAGAATATGCACAGAATGAGGATATACCTTTGGAAGCGAGTGCAAGAAGCTGATGAGGCTAGAGTTTGGAATTCAAGAAATGGAGTTTGCAACCCTAAGATTTGGAGGGAGTGGCTTGCTTGGCCACTGGCTGCAGTGGACCAGGAGTTTAGTCAGGGCATTACAGGTATGTACAAGATCTTTGAGATGGCCCTGCTTTCCTTGTTGAGCATGGGATGGAAGATCAGTATCTACTCATGGACAGAGGCTTAGGCTTTGCAGCCAGCGAGTCCTGCGGCTAGCTTATTCCCAGGATACCTTCGGCAGCTGTCCTTTGTTTTCCATCCAGTAGTGAGTTAGTGCAGGCTTTCCCAGTATCAAGCAATCCCTAGTATCGACAGACAAACAGACAGTGTGTGGAGTTTATTGGAGTGTCTACACAGGCAAAGGGAAGGGAGATGGCAAAGGAAGAGCCTTCAGTCTGTAATGCAGGTCTCGCCCCTCTGAAGGAGGTTTAGGCAGGAAGAATCTGACAGCAGTCCAGCCCCTGGAAGAATCTAGCCAGAGGGACAGAGACCTTGAACCACAGTTGCCTCTTGGAGCCACACATGTCTCTTTTGGTCATTCACTGGCTGGGGGAATTGAAGAGTGTTTGTACAAAGCCTGGCCTTAAGTGGATAGTGTCTCTGAAGGGACAACAGCTGGACCCTTAGGTTCCATTTCCTTAGCAGCAGATCTGACATATTTCCATGATCACTATAGTAAGTTACATTGTAAAAATAAAATTCAAGCAAGCTGAACATGATGTCACATACATGTAATTCCAGCATCTAGAGGCTGAAACTGCAAGTTCCAAACCATGTTGAACTACATAGTGAATCTCAAAACAATCAAATAAAAAACAGTATAGTTAAAAAAAAATTCTCTTAAATGTCCAGTTGTTCAGATCTATTTCTTAGAGGTAACTGCTGGTAAATTTTTTATCTCCTTCCACACAAATCTGATTGTTTTCTGTACTCTATTCTGACTTTTTCCTTCTTCATGTCAATTCATGAAGACCTGTGCCTGTCTGTCTGTATCAGTTTCTCTCTCTCTCTCTCTCTCTCTCTCTCTCTCTCTCTCTCTCTCTCTAGCAATTATTAATTTGCATGGGACAAGGTGGGGCATGTTTATGCCACAGTGTGGATGTGGAGATCAGAGGACAACTTGTGGGAGTCAATTCCCTTCTTCCACCACATGTTCCTGAGATCAAACTCCCATTGTTAGGCTTGGTGTCTGGTGCCTTCACTTGCTGAGCCATCTTGCTGGCCTTCCAGCTTATTTTTTAAGGCAGTCTAATAACCTAGAGCTCACCCGCTCCACTAGTCTGCTTGGCCAGTGGGCTTCAGCGATCCTCCTGTCTCTACCTGCTGCTTCCCCAAGCACTGAGGCTACAGACTCACAGGCAGCTATCCCTGGCTTTTATGTGGATACTGGGGATCAAAACAATAGTTTGCTCACTGAACCGTCTTCCAGCCTAGTTTTGAATTTCAGTATTGACAAACTGTTCTGTAGAAGGGTTCAATGTATATTCCCACCAGTATTTAAGACCTTTGGTTTTTTTGGTACTGGCTTTGAGTCTCAGTGTTGCTTGTTGTTTGCATTCACATTCGTGTAATGATGAGTTGAGCCTCTATTTAGACTCTTCCAAGAAGACATAGTGTTCAGCTGTTGGATGTGACTTAGGTATGTGACTCAGATCATGATCACTCCTCCTAGGGACTCACCTCCCCGAGGTAACGTCAGAAAAACTCCCAGTCCCTCATTCCTCCTCCCCCACCCCAGTTCCATGTAAGCAATGCTTCACCTTCAAAAATTACATGTATACACATATATGTGAGTTCATGAATATGTCCATGCCAAGGAGAGGGCACAGAGACTAATGGGGTTAATTCTTTCAGCTTTCTGTGGGTTCTTGGGATCAGACTGGTTCTTAGGGTTGTATGGCAAAAGTTACCTGTCACACCATCAACCGAAGGTGCGTGTTCTCTCTCAACAGGGTTTCACTGTGTAATAGCTGTGGCTGTCCTAGAGCTCACTTGTAGACCAGGCTGGCCTTGAACTCACATAGCTCCTCCTGCCTCTGCCTCCTGAGTGCCAGGATTAAAGGCACGCACCACCACCACTAGCTTCATGCTTCACGTTCTTAACCTCACTTGTGGCCTGTGTGTCAGCAGGGATCCTGATAGCTAATGTCAGAAGAAAGTGACTCTCTGAGAACCAGCCCCTCTGTGGCCTCACTCTCCGAAAATGAGCTGCCACTGCCTCCGCCGGACCCTCCCGGCTATGTGTGCTCACTGACAGAAGACTTGGTCACCAAAGCCAGGGAAGAGCTTCAGGAGAAGCCTGAGTGGAGACTCCGGGATGTGCAGGCCCTTCGAGACATGGTGCGGAAGGAATACCCATACCTGAGTACCTCACTGGACGATGCCTTCCTGTTGCGCTTTCTGAGGGCCCGAAAGTTTGATTATGACCGGGCCCTGCAGCTGCTGGTCAACTACCATGGCTGCAGGCGGAGCTGGCCAGAGGTCTTCAGCAACCTGAGGCCATCAGCACTGAAAGACGTTCTCAACTCTGGATTCCTCACAGTGCTGCCCCACACGGACCCCAGGGGCTGCCATGTCCTCTGCATCCGACCAGGTACTGGGTAGTGTCTCTGAGATGGGTCTGTCCTTCACCCAATTTCCTCTCATAGTCCCCCACTTCCTTGTTTTAGTGAAGGGTCTTTTCTTTTTGGTTTTGGCTTTTTAAAACAGTCCAGGCTGATCTCAGACTCACCGTGCAGCAGAGGGTGATCTTTTACTTCTGACCCTCTTGCCTCTACCTCTCAAATGCTAAGATTGTAAGTGTGTATCATCATGGCTGGCCTCAAAACTCTTTTGAGTACAGGTGGCAAAACCATCCTCAGACAACAAGGAAGCCTTGACTTAATGAGGCAGAAACAGCTCCCAGATCTACCGAATCAAAGATGCCGCCAGTATGACCAGAACATGGACCCCAGGGCACAGGCCTCTAGCCCTGTCTCTGCTTGGCACAGATAGCTTCTTCATACTTTTCCTCCAAAGGGCAGCAAAGTAAAATCTGGCTCCTGTTAGCTCTCAGGCCACCTAGCTTCCCAGTGAGCTTCTGTCAGTGCAAACTCAAATTTCCAAAAGAGAGTGCAGTGAGCTCAGGAATCGTGGTCACAGACGCAGGCACAGTTGCCAAGCCCCTCCCAGCACCTCCTCTGAGTGAGCTGAGTACAGTTCTGAGTGAGCCCGTGTGGGCTGGGCAGAAGCCTGGAAAGGCACCTGTTCTCTGCCTCCTTCCCCCTCCTCTCCTCTTGGGTTAAACCTTGACAGAATTCACTTTATTTTTACTTTTCTTTTTTTCAGTGCTGGGAATAACCCTAGCTCACACCTGTTGGACAGGACTGTACCACTGAGCTGTGACCAGAACCCCTTCTGTCTGTCTGTCTGTCTGTCTGTCTGTCTGTCTGTCTCTCTCTCTCTCTCTCTCTCTCTCTCTCTCTCTCTCTCTCTTTCTCTCTTTCTCTCTTTCTCTCTCTCTCCTTACTTATTGAGATAAGCGCTCTCTATATAGCCGTAGCTGTCATGGAAGTTGCTATTTAGAACAAGCTGACCTCAAACTCACAGAGATATACCTGCCTCTGCCTCCCCAATGCTGGAAAAAGCATATGCCCGACTTGAAAAAAACAAACAAAACAAAAATGTATTTTTTTAACCTTACACAGAGACCTGTGGTAGACTCAGAGATAAATAAGCATCATCACATCCACTTATTCCTCTGTCTAATCTACGATGGCACTGTTCAAACAGTAGACAGGAGGTGGCCACTTAGGTGTCAGGAAAGATAATGAAAATCATGGTCCTGCCCCGTCTGGTGGCTCATCTCAGTTCTATAGCACAGCCATTTGCAGCAAGGGAAGAACATTTAAAATTGTGACCCTAGGAGGAGTTAAAAGAGGAGAAATGTAGAAATGTTTTAGCCAGTGAACTCCAGCCTTGTGATTCCTAACTCTGTCTCCCGGGCACCTGGGCAGTTGAGGCAGGGGCCTTCCCTCCACTCACAGCCTGCAGCTCCCTTCATTGCAAGGCCCAGGAGAGATGAGCATAGGATGACAGCACTCCTCCTAAGCAGGCCACACAGTGAGCACGCTGGCAGCCTCTGCCTGCAGTCACCTGAAGGGTGTCTGCCGAATAGCCGGCTCCAGGTTTCCCTCCTGGGTGCCTCTCATGACCTTCTAGCCTTTTATAAACAGTCCTTACAGTCTAGACCCTTCTCTTCACCCATACTGCATGCCAGACAGCTGGAGCCGCTTTACCTACCCGCTGTGCTAGGCACTTTCCAAAATTAGGTGTTTATTTTAAAATAAGCAGTGCAGACTTCTGAGCACCGAGAGACCTAGAAAACAGCCAGCAAGCTTTGTCCTGCTGCTGTGAGCTCACCTCATAAAAGTGTGTTATCAGATGGTCAGATGCACCTTGCTAGCCGAGCCTCCTCCTGGCTTGTAGCTAAGCTTATGAGATGAATTCTGTCCTTGTGTTTGGATGAGGTCTGGACCTCTCTCTGCTGACCCACCTTCTTAGGAGGAAGCCTACCCGTGAAGCTGTGTTGCTGACGGGCTCCACTTTGCCTTTTGCTAAGCATTTTTGACATAGATGTGATGGAAAGATTCTGTGGTTCACAGAGCAGGCTTGATTCACATGAACATTAACCACCAAGTTTGGCAAAGATTGGCTATGAGAATTTTGCATAGGGTAGGTAAGATAGCCCAGTAGGTGAGAGCACTTGCCCCACAGGCCTGATTCAGATCCCTGGAACCCAGGTAAAAGTGAAAAGTGTCAATCCAGATTGTGTTCTGACTCCCGTACATGCTCTATAGCACGAGTGTCCCCTCACACATAATTGGGTACGTGTATTATATATACATACCCAAAAATATTTTTAAAAAGAAAAGTATTTTGTGCACATTAAATATCCATTGCTTGCAAAGTGAACTTTTGTTTATTAATGTATTCAATGATTTCATATATATATGTGTGTGTGTGTGTGTATTTACTTTGAACATAATCTCCCATTCTCCTCTATTACCCCTCCCTCTGAATCACCCCAAGCTCCTTCTTCCCAAGAAGCCCTCAATGCTCATGCCCACCCCCACCCGGCCCCCACCCCTCAGGGAATGGGTGGGTGGGAACAGCCTGCTGCATTTCAGTAGAGTTGCTTGTATCAAGAGCATACGTTGGGAGTTATTTACCTGAGCATGGGGATCTTAGCAGTGGCCACATAACTGAGGACTAGGGACCCCTACCCAAGCATTTAGGGGTGATTTTTTTTTGAGACAGGAGACAGGGTCTCATGTAGCCCAGGCTGGCCCTTAACTTTCTATGTAGCTGAAGAAGACCTGAACTTCTCCCAAGAGCTGAGGGTGCAGGTGTGAGCCACAGCCCCTGCCATAAGATTTTGGTAAAGATTTTCATGAGAATAGTTAGGTACCAGCTGGGCATGGTGGCCCATGCCTATTAGCCCAACACTCAAAAGTTCAAGGGCAGTCTGGGCTACAGAGTAAGACTGTCTCAACCCCCTCGCCCTAGCCAGAAAAATAGTGACTAAGAGTCAACAGTACCATTGTTGTACTTTCTCTTTTCCCAAAGAGAAGAATCATTCAATATGCAAATATTAATGAAACATGCATCCTGCGAGGAGGAGTTTGAGGAGGGGCCTTGTGGAACATGGCTGTGCTCCATCCTGCTACACCGCTGGAGGTGTGTGTCAGTGGGGTCTCACTCTTTACGAGGCAAATGACAAATGCCTGAAAGCCAGCTTGGACCAGTTAAAACAAGAACTCCTTTACATAGGCGACATCTGGGTTCAGTTAGACTTGGGGGGACTGGAGGTGACTCCATCTTTGCCAGCCTTGGCTTGGGCTTCGTTGTCAGAGCAGCTCGGCCTCACAGGCCCCTGGATTTCAGGTCCACAGCATTACCGCTGTGAGAGGGAGGGGAGCTTCCCCTTCCCAAGAACCACACCCCAGATTAAGTCTGGCACTGTGTGACCTGGCTAGGCTGTCATACCAGCTCCGCCAGCCAGTCCCCATCTCTCACCCGCCCTGGAGTCGTCAGTCAAGTCAGTTGTGTGCAACTTGTGTGGCCAGAATGGACAGTCACTGTGGTGATATAATAGCACTCGATGGCAGGAAGCAGAGGTGGCCAGGAAGACAGGTGTCCTTACCTGTTTACTTAAGACAGAGGCTCAGAGTCCTGAAGCACCTTGTCCCAAGTCATACAGCTAGTAAAGGTCAGAAGCTACCATGGCTGACTTCACAGCCCAGGCTTTTAACCTCTAAAGCCAGTGGTGCTTTTATCCCCAGATGTTCCACCAGGTTTGCGAGGTTGGGAAACATCAGCTGCCGGGCAGGACTGTGATGCAGAGTGCTGTTCTCTTCCATTTTGGAGCTGGAGCTTTAGAAGATGCATCCTTCTCTGAGCACTTGTCTGTATTCCTTCTGTAACACTGTCCATCTCTTGTGACCTCAGACAGATGGATACCGAGCAACTACCCGATTACCGAGAACATCCGAGCCGTATACTTGACATTAGAAAAACTCATTCAGTCCGAGGAGACCCAGGTGAACGGGATTGTAATCCTGGCCGACTACAAGGGAGTGAGCTTATCGAAAGCATCTCACTTTGGGCCTTTTATAGCCAAAAAGGTGATTGGCATCCTTCAGGTATGGCCCCTGGTCACCACATGCCCCTGCCATGGGGCTTTGCTTTCCCCCAGCCCTGTCCACTTACTACCATCTTATGGAGGACTACACAGACCCCACTTCCCACAGGCAGTGAGAGAAGGAACCTCTTATCTGTGCTTAACGGTTCACAGAGCCCTGTTGCTGTCATTACAGATTGGTCCTTCAGGGAACACACTGGGGCCAGCAAGAATTTATTTTCCTTTTTGATAGATATGGCAGCCGAGGGCTAGAGAACATACGTGCACATTCCTGCTTCGTGTGCCACAGTTAGGGAAGGCTGAGCTCTTGTTCACCGGGCTGCCCGTTGGGTGCTGCCCCTTGTGAGCTGGGAGGTGCCCGAGGCTCAGCTGCTCTTCCCTAGGTCCACAGTGTCCAGGCCCTGCTGTGAGTTGATTCACTTAAACAGACCACTTCTGTATTGGCCATCATTTGATTCTGTTTTTTGAGACAAAATTTCTTGTAGTCCACGCTGGCCTCAAACTTGATATGTAGCCAAAGATTGACCTAATCCCCCTGCCTCACAGCTCCACCACTGTAAATCTGAATGATCTTCTTTAGCTTCTACCATTTTTCTTTCTATTTTTTTAAACTCAAGATATATTTATTTTATTTATATGAGTACACTGTAACTGTCTTCAGACACACTAGAAAAGGGCATCGGATCCCATTCCAGATGGCTGTGAGCCACCGTGTGGTTGCTGGGAATTGAACTCAGGACCTCTGGAAGAGCAGTCAGTGCTCTTAACCACTGAGCCATCTCTCCAGCCCTGTTTTTATTTTCTTGTGCTAGGACTAGAACTCAGGACCTCATGTTTGTTAAGCAAACACTCTTCTACTGAGCTACATCCCTGGCAATATGGCTTGTTTTGTTTTTAAATTATTTTATGTATATGGGTGTTTTGTCTGTATGTGTATCTGCACATGTGAACCTGGTGTCCCAGGAGGTCAGAAGACGCTTTCAGGTTTCTGAAGACTAGAGTTGCAGATAGTTGTAAGCTGGCATATGGGTGCTGGGAATCACCCAGCTCCCCTGGAAGAACAGCCAGTGCTCTCAGCTACTGAGCCATTCTTTCAGCTTCTGGCTCTGTGGTTTGATGACTCCAGCTGAATCACACATACACACGGTGTTGGGATTGAGTTTGTATCTGTATCTTCCTACTAATGTAGGATTACCCAGAAGGGACCCAAGTTTCAGGGTTAAATAAGTCTGTGAACTGTGTGATTTAATGTGTCTCTCACTGTAAACATTAGGGTAGTAAACTGTGAACAGAACTGCGCTTAAAGGAGCATTTCGTCCTTTCTTTCTTTCCCTTTCTCTCTTTCTTTCTCTCTTTCTTTCTTTCTTTTTTAAATATTCATTTATTTTTATGAGTACACTGTTGCTGTCTTCAGACATACCAGAAGAGGGCATCAGATCCCATTACAGATGGTTGTGAGCTACCATGTGGTTGCTGGGAATTGAACTCAGGACCTCTGGAAGAGCAGTCAGTGCTCTTAACCACTGAGCCATCTCTCCAGCCCAAAACATTTCTTTTTTGAATAGAACTAGAGCTCTGCATGTTAGGCAAGGGCTCTACTATTGAGCCACAGTCCAGCCACTTTAAAAAAAAAAAAACTCAAAAAACTCAATTTTTATTTTGAGACAGAGTTTCCCCAAGGAGGCTAGGCTAGCCTTGAATTATTCTGTATATTATTTACTTTTTTGTCACGATGATAAAACACCATGACCAAGGCAGCTTACAGGAAAAGAAGTTTATTTCTCATATGACTCCAGAGAGATAAGAGTCTGAGATATGGCAGGGAAGCCTGGCATCAAGGGTCAAACCTTGTGGCAGGACAGGAAGCCGAAAGCACAAATGAGAGAGCAAGAAGAATAGTGTGGGGCTGTGTGCTCTCAGAGCCTGTCCCCAGGCCATGCTTCCTCCAGGAGGCCACGTCTCAGCTTCTCAAACAGAGCCACCAAGTGGGACCAAGTGATGAGATGCCCAAGCCTATGGGGGATATCTCATTAAAACCACCATACTCTGTATTCTAAGCAGGCCTTGAACTCATAACCCTCCCACCTCAGCTTCCTGCATAGCTGTGATTGCAGGCTTGAGCCACCCGGAGAGGCTAGGGAAACCTATCTGACTGTGTAGCTCACCAAATTCTTCTGGCTCACGTAGTATTCCCAAGCAGCCCTGCTTCACGTCATATCTGATACACCCTGGGAAATGGGCTTGAGGCAGCTCTGACCTGGAAGGCCTATTGTCTTCCAGCTCTTCCTCTGTGGACTTGGGCCTTTGCTTGCTGCTATGAGAGGGGCTCCCCACCCCTTTGCCTAGCTCTTCTGACCCAGACCTCCTCATGATTTATCTTCCTGTTTGTTCAGACCAGGGCTGGCTCTGAGGAGGTAGTGAGAGTCAGACCAGACTGTCGCTGGGCCTATTATGGTTTAGATGGGGAGGGGAGCTGCGGAGGGAACGGCATACAGGTATTAGAGATGTTCTAACAAGGTGCTCTTCCCCCACACAGGATGGCTTCCCCATTCGGATAAAAGCAGTTCACATAGTGAACGAACCTCGGATATTTAAGGGCATTTTTGCCATCATAAAACCATTTCTGAAGGAGAAAATTGCAAACAGGGTAAGTGACAGCCTTTGAACGTGATACTTTTTTTAAAATCTCCTTTAATTTTTTTTTCTGACCTGATTTATTTGTGATACCTAGAACATCAACATTTGTGTCCAGGAACTAATTTGGAAACATATGGTACAGATAAACATGTTCCATCCCTTTTCTGAGGGGAAGATGGAACTGGTAAGAGTAGGGTGAGCAGGACCAGGGTGTTGGGTTTACAACAGAGCTCATGCAGCCCAGGCTGAAGGCAGGGTTTTTATCTCAGACTGCCTCTCTGCTCTGTAATCTACTGAGACTTCCTGGTCTCCTGCCTTATCCAGCATTGCATTTTATGTGTAAGAGGGACTAGAAAAGGGAAGGAATGGGTCATCAAGCAGGTGGATTGATGGATCCAGTCGATCATTGCTAACTCAGAGCTTCATACCTGCTTGGTGAGTGATCTACCATACTCCACAGCCAGCCCTAGATGACACTTTTAAAGGAGAGTCTTCCTTTCTGAGCCACACAGGCCCTCCTCTGTGAGGCCATCTCTCTCAGGACCACTGATGGAAATGTGGTTGGTGTCTTTATTCTCCTTCCCACTCAGAGACATTGAGGTCATGCCAAACACTGGGTTCACTTTCACACTTGATCTTATGTTTTTAAAGATCTCTTAACTTTAATGTCTCTGCGTGTGTGTGTGTGTGTGTGTGTGTGTGTGTGTGTGTGTGTGTGTGTTGCCTGAGAAGAGAGCATTGGATTCCCCTGGAATTGGATTTACATGCCTGTTGTGAGCCACCTGAAGACCTGAAGTGGATGCTGTGAACTGAACTCAGGTCCTCTAGAAGAGCAGTAAATGGTCTTCATTTCTGAACCATCTCTCCAGCCCAGTTTCATATCTTTTCAAAAAGAAGCATACAGAAATAGATAATCTCAAGACTGTAAGAGCTAAAACTTAGAATCTGGGTCCAGATTCCCAGGCCCTTCCCGTTAGCAGAGAGGGGTGGCGCCTGGTATGAGTGGTTTTTAAGTCTCCTTGGTAATTTTGCTGTTGAGACTTGAGAAGTCCTGGCTGGGTGTGAGCCCCTGTTGGTTCCTAACCTATCTTTCTGTTGCTGTGATAAACACCCCACAAAAGCCACTTAAGGGACAAAGGGTTTGTTGACAATAGCTTGAAGTAACTGGTTGAGTTGCATCCACAGTGAGAAGCCAGGGCCTGCTCTCTCCATGTTATTCAGACCAGGATCCAGCTCTCACCGCAGTTGACACATTAAAGATCATCCCCAACAGGCATGCCCAGAGTCCAGTCTACCAAGGGATCAGTCGCTGACAGTTCACAGTACCCATCACAGTTCCTAAAGGCTATCTGCAGACAGGTTGCATCTTTGAAATCCTCTTCTGTGGTCCCCGATGATGCTCGTGTATTCCCTTCAGGGCTCATTCATTCAAAAGTATAATCGACCAACTTCTAGATGGCATGAAACACAGGAAGAGCAGGCCCAAATCCCCGCCCAAAGATCCTCACACTGGAAAGATGCTCCAGAGACTGAAGTAATAGTAAGATGAAGGGGTTGTGCACTCGTCGGGTAGTGAAGGCCGGTGCCATTGAGACTTAGGAGGTGAGAGAGTAAGCCATACAGCAACTGGGAGACCAACACAGTATAACGCAGAGGCACAGGAGGGATGCCCAGCATGCTGAAGAGCAGGTAGGAAGCCGGTGTGGCCAGGCCTAAGTGATAGGGAGACTGATGGGTGAAGTCTGAGGAACTAAAGGGCCCGTCTGTGACGGGCCTGGTGGGCCCGCAAGCAGACTGTACATGCAGTGACATTACCTGAGCCACACTGAAAGGAGGGGACTGTTTTGGGTCAAGGCTCCAACTTGAGAGGCCAGGTAGGAGGCTGATGGGAGGCTCTGAGAAATGACGGTGGCACAGGACTGGTGGCCTGGTAGTTGTGTCATGGCTGGACTGACGGTCCACTCAGTGGGGTGTGCAGTGGAGGATTGAGGTGTTACAGGCACCTGAGGCAGAGGAGCCTTCATCATTCAGCACATGTTTATTTGAACACCTGCCACAGGGAGATTGATTCACTACAGATTCCCCCAGCATGTGTGTGTCTGTACTTAGCAAATGTTTTTATTAGTATCTTAGGTTTCTAATACTGTGATAAACCCATAACCTTGGCTTCCATATCCCTGATCACAGTCCACTGAGGGAAGCCAAGGCAGGAAGTTCAGGGGAAGACCCCAAGGCAGGAAAGTGAGGGAAGAACTGAACTAGAGACTGGAGGGGTGCTGCTTACTGGCTTGCCCCTTAAAGCTTGCCCCATTCACTGTTTTATAACCAGAACCACCTTCACAGGGCTGGGAGAATGTCCCCCAGGCCAGTCTGATAGGGGCTTTTCCTCAGTTGAGGTTCTCCCTTCTCATAAGATTCTAGCTTGTATCAAGCTGACAAAAACCCAGCACAATTAACATGTTAATATGATCCAAAGCTGCACGATGGATGTCATTGTCATTCCCTGTGGCCAGCTTGTCCTCCTCACACTCCCGAGCCTCTTCCTCTCTACATCCCTCTTCTACTTTCATGTCTGTTTTGTCTGTTTTAGTGATCCAACAAGTTTATTTAGGGTTATTTACAATCTCCTGAATAAAGAGCCATTTACAGGAATTTGGGCAATTAAACAGCCGTAACACTGAAGAAAATGTCTCCTCAAGGAAGGAGTAGGCCTCATGTTCCCCCAACCCCATGATGGAATATTGAAAGGACCCGATCTTGTGCCTGTGATCACAGCAGCTGACTGTGCCTTTTATACCGTTCTGTTTTAGTTCTTCCTCCATGGGTCTGACCTGAACTCTCTCCACACAAACCTTCCACGGAATATCCTCCCCAAGGAGTATGGGGGCACAGCTGGAGAGCTGGACACTGCCTCCTGGAACGCGGTGCTGCTGGCCTCGGAGGAGGATTTTGTGAAAGAGTTCTGCCAGCCTATGCCTGCCTGCGACAGTCTCCTGGGCCAGCCCCTGCTACCTGAAGGGCTGATCTCAGATGCACAGTGTGATGACTCCATGCGAGCAGTGAAGTCCCAGCTCTACTCCTGCTATTAGGACTCTTCTGGGAGTCACCATGTGTACTTCCTTCCTCCCTTCCTTAGAAATGCACAGGCTGAAGATGTCAGGACCTTGCTCCACTGTGCAGCTGCTTCAGCTTAAATCTCCTGTAGAGATTTAAGGAGTGCCCATCACAGGCAGACCTTTGACTACCTGGGTTTTTTCAGAGAAGACATGGAAATTGCCCTGGTGATTCCCAGATGTTTGTACTCTTAAGTTTGCAACTATTACTCTGGAAGCTCTATCTGTCTCTTATGCATCTTGGAAAGAACTAGGGTCAAAGTCACTCTGAAGTGACCAGGAGAAGACAATTTGACTGATCAGGACTCTGAAACAATTATTAATCCTGAAAGGTGGCCACATGTGAAACTTGAGTCTCTTTCCCATAAACCCTAGGTGTTGACCTCTGCTGCTCATCAGCAAAGTTCAAGGTTCCGGCCCCAGTTGTCACTGCTGGGCCTAGGAAGCACTGTTAACTGAGTGGTAAACCCCAGGCCCGGGCAGTACTTAAAGATCAAATTTGGAAGCCAGAGGCCTCAAAGCATCCCTGGAATTCCAGGGTTAAATCTTGCAATAGAAACTTTTCCCAAACCCGTAAAGCCTTAGCCATGGACTCACACAAGTCAACATAAAATACTGGATTCAAGGACTGTGGCTAAAGCATTTGGACTAGGAGTCAGGTGTGTGACTGCACAGACCATTTGCTGCTGAGTTTCTGCTATTTGGTTTAGCTCCTGGCCCCCTAGACACCTGAAAAGACCCATGATGGCTCCCAGCAGCCTTGATGGGAGAGTCTTTTTTTTTTTTTTTTTTTTTTTTTTTTGATGGGAGAGTCTTATTCGAAGCTTTCTTAGGTGGTTTGGTTGGGAAAAAGCAGAAGGAAAAAAATAAAGGAAAAGATGAATCTCTCAGCCCCACTAGGTTCCCTAAATTTAAATCATTTTACATCATTAGCTAGTTCTTTGTCTCCTGGACTTAACAAAGGGACAACCAGACTCCTGGGGAGAAATCTCAGAGCAGAAATATTGCCTGTTTGCCAGGCCTTTCTGGTTAGGCCAAGAGGGAGCCATTCAGTCAAGCCTCTGAGGATTCTGGGTCTCTATGTCCCTACTGCTGCTTGTGGACTCTAGAGGTCTGTCTTGGCACCTCAGCTTTGAAGCAGGCTGTGAGACCAGGACCTCCTGGTGCAAAATAAAGCAACTCCTCTGTTGAGCAGCAGGGGAGCAGCAGGCCTCAGCTGAGGGGAGCACACTGGTGGGGCCAGCAAGTGAGCAGGAACCTGGGAGTATCTGACTTTAGGGTAAAGTGCTAGACATTTCAGACAGCTAGAAATCAACTTTCCCTAAATTCAAGGTCATGTGGTATTGAAGAGAAAGGGATGGAACATTAACACCTGAGTGCTGGACAGGGGCTTGTATGCTGAACTCTGAATCCTGTTCCTGAGTCTCTGGCCATAAGGGCACTCTTTTCTGCTTGGTGCTGAAATGTCCTAGTTTAGGAATACAGGAGTTTTCTTCTTTCTCAAGTCCCCTACAGACTTCTAGGCAATTCAGCTTCCTAGAAATGTATGTATTCTGCCTTCATGCAGGAATACAGATAAATTTACAGAAACATCCAGAAGTGGCTTCACACCTTGGCTTTCTCCAGGCACAGGTGGGTTTGGACTGCTCACATTACATCCTTGGCTTGTAAGCACCTCAGGTTAGGGGGCAGTTTCCTCAGAGTTGGAGAGACTGGAGCCATTCCCTTTGAATACCTGAAATGGCTTTATCACCTAGCAGGCAATTTGGGTAGATGTCATTTCATCCTTGAGATCACTCATGGAACTTGTTTCTTCAGTTGGGCCACAACAGCTACATGGCTGTGGTGGTATTATAATACCTCATCAAGGGTTTTCTTAGGGCGCCTCCTTTAGGAAGGAAACCTCTAATTCAGTTGATGTAAGGATAGTGATGCTGTGGTCATGTCAGGCAGAAACACCAGACACATGGGCAGTGGAGACATCTTGGTAAGGCTTCTACTGTGGTCTGCTCAGTTTGTAAGTCTGCTTTCTGCTCTCCTGCCTCAGAAATGCTCAGCTCCAAATGCAAGAAGCGCCATCAAATGTTTCTTCTCAAAGGAGCTTGCTCCACAGGAAGGTCCAGTGGGATTTGCAGGTGGAGTCTTATTTACTGGTTTGTGACCAGATTTACTACTGGTTTTCAATTACCTGGGGTCCTATGTCTGTGTTTTCAACCTTTTCCCATCAAGCAGTTAGTGGTAGCCACTTTGGATTCTTGTGTAATATGCCTGTTTGGCATATTACATAGGAACCTAACAGATAAAAAAATACTTGAAGCCGGGCGGTGGTGGCGCACGCCTTTAATCCCAGCACTTGGGAGGCAGAGGCAGGCGGATTTCTGAGTTCGAGGCCAGCTTGGTCTACCAAGTGAGTTACAGGACAGCCAGGGGTATACAGAAAAACCCTGTCTCAAAAAAAAACAAAACAAAAAAAATACTTGAAACTTCTCAGTGGCCAAGACCTCCGATACCCTCTCTGATGGGTGGGAGCTGGGCTATTTTCCTGACCAATCTAGGCCACCATTTTAGTCCCTGGTCACATTCCTTACTTCAAACTGAAATTCAGTTTGACTTTGAGTATAGGCACATATGGTGGATTCACCTACTTCAGTGTTTTGACCAAAAGTTTATTTTTCTAGTGCATTTTTCTAAATGGTGAAAATACGTAATTTTAGAATGCATGACTGGATCTCCAAAATAAAAATCCCTGTAAAGCTGGGTGTATTGTGCTTTTGTTCTTGAGACAGTCTCACTATGTAGTCCTGGTGACCTGAATAGACAAAGGTTTCCTAACCATGGGCCCAAGGGCAGCTTCCTGCCCTATAAAGTTGGAAAGGGGCACTGTGACAGGCACTGGCAGCCACTGAAGATCACGACACCAGCTGTATATGAAGAGAAATGGACTTGGCTTCGCTCAGTGGAAGAGACATTATGCATTTTTCAGTTCTCAAGACTGAGATATTTCTCTGGACTGACCCTGAATCCTTCCAATGAGAACTAATGGTTCCTAAAGAGCTCCTGTGGGCTGGGCATGTGTGCCAAGTACACAGCACATAATCTCATTTAAATCTTCGGACACCATGAATAAAGTGTACTGCCCCCATCAGGAAAGTGGGGCCCACATATGTAAATTAGCTTGCCAAGGACAAAGCCAGGCAGCCCAACTGGATCCTGCATCAGAAGGACATAAGAGTTTAGTGGCGCACAGCTCTCTTTACACTCATGTAACCAATCCTTGTGAGGACAGAGAGGGAAGAATCAGAGAGACTGAGCCAAATAAACTGGCATATGCCTTAGTCCCTGCTATTCTAGCTAAGGCTGAGGTTTGGGGTTAGACTGGACACCAGCCAGACCACCATCTCGCCATTTGATCCGAGTCAAAAGGCTTTAGGAAGTGAGACTCCATTCCTTAAAAAATTAAAAATATCAGAAATTGGCTTGTTTTCTGGAAACATGTACAGATGTGTAAGTACATTTGTGGGTAGGCGAATGGTTTTTTTGTGTTAGCTGGGTTTAAGACAGGGTCTTATGTAGTCCAATAGGATCTTAAGCCTGATACATTAACCAAGCATGCTGCTGAATTTACAATCCTGCTTCCACACTCCGGTCCTGGGGTCACGGGTGTGCTTTAATGTACATTTTTCTTTTGGGTTAAGGCAAAATCTTACCCTTATAGTCCAGGATGACCGTAAACTCAGAGCAATCCCATCCCAACCTCTCAAAGTGCTGGGATCACAGGCATGAGCCACCAGGCCTGGCTCCTTTGGGTTCATTTCATAAACTTAAGTATACATAATGGCTTCATTATAACATTTTCATTCATGCATGTAATGTATTATTTCCTTACTGTCTCTTATCCTCTCCTTCCCACTGATCCCATTTTCCTAACTAGTCCCTCTTCTACTCAGGTATTTTCTGGTGTGAACCAGTGAGTTAAGTTAGGGCTACTTACACAAGTATACACCATTTGCCTGTAGCTACATTTCTGAAGAAAATGTCTCTCCCTTAGCAACCATTAACTGCCTATAGATACTTGGGGAAGGGCAGAACCCCGTGACCCTCTCCTGACTATAATGTCCTCAGTGGGGTGTGGCCTCATTACTCACTTCTCCAACAGTTTTTCATCTCAGAGACTGAAGTTGTAACCTAACATTTTTATACACAGGTACAGACTATGAAGGGTACTGGGCTGGGACTTGTGCCTCTCATACTAAGCTGTTACCTGTTATTTGTTTATAGAAGGGACATAATGCCCCAGAAGAGAGCAGCTGGGTCCTCATGACTAGCCTACTGGCATGATAGCTGAGTCAGTTGAGAAACTCTAGCACAGGATGCAAGCTTGCTGCTAGCTTCCGATGAGGCAACAGGTAAGTGCACATACCACAGTAGAGCCAGCCCTTCAAGGGAGTCTCTCTGGCGAAGCCTGTTTCTCATTCTAGCAGCCTGACACTTTACCTCCACTTTGAGGCAGTTGTGAGGATTGACAGTACTTCTCCCTGATCAGAGGCAGAACTCTGCCTAAGCACATGGCACTAGTTGAACACTGCCACGGTTAGTGGCAGGGCAAGTTTTATGTGACTGCCAGGTAGTGACCCAGAGATCACCTATTAGGAGCAGACTTAGCTTTGTTCCTATGTTGAAGAAAAATACAATCAAGCAAGGGTTTGTCATAGACAAAAGGCTGTCCTACTTAGTCAGACCTGTTATGGTTCGGTCTAGGATTTCAAAAGCCCTACCTAGCAGGCCCATGGCTTGTTTATAGGGAGAATGGAGTGTTACTGGAGACTGTACCTAGCACCTCATACATGCTAGGCAAACACTGCAGCACCTCTAAGCTATATGCCTCTATTTCTTTTATTTTTTAATTTTAAGATATGGCTTCCCTATTTTGCTCAGGCTGAAACATGACCTATAGCCAAGTCAGGCCTACAACTTGTGATCTTCCTGCCTTAGCAGCCTGAGTAGCAGGGATTGTACACATGCACTACCATCCCTGGCTTCCAAAGGCCATTTTTAGCAGTGTCTTTGGTTATAAAGATAAAATTTTAGGCTGGGGATGGTGGCTGCTGTCTGCAGTCCATCTGTGCTTAGGGAGTAGAGTAGAAAAGGGCAGGAGGGCTGAAATTGTAGAGTACCCCTGACCTACAGAGTGAGTTTTGGGGCAGCACAGCCTAGAGCAAGACCCTATTTGCAAACAGACTCACCTAGAACAGTGGTTCTCAATCTTCCTGAGGATGCGAGCCTTTAACGTAGTTCCTCATGCTGTGGTGACCCCCAACCATAGAATTATTTTCACTACTGACTCCTAACTGTAACGTTGCTAGTTATTATGAATGGTAATATAAATACCTACCATAGGAGACTCCAGTAAAGGGCTGTCCAACACCGCCGCCCACATCACCCCCAAAAACGCCCACAGACTCAAACCCCCTGACCTAGAAAGTAAACTATTTTGAGCTGGGCCAACGAGTTTTCCCCCAGCTGTAGCTAGCCTCTGCTGTTGTCTTCAATGAATTCCTACAACATGGCACTGATCTGAGTCAGGGCCATCAATCTACAGATGAGACTGATGAAATATCAAGTGGACTCATCTGGAATGAGATAACTCAAAACAATGTCCTATTCTGAAGTATGCCCACAGGCTTACTCAAAATGCTAGCATTCTTCAAGTCCATGTACAGTTCTGCATGTGATGTGTTATTCACTTGAGACTGAAATGAATGGCTGTTTTGTGATAACAGCCAGACTTAACTTATTCTTAGAATGTAGCCAAGCAATGGTGGGACTGCTCCCTGTTTTTAAGAGAGCTTACTATTTCAAATTAATCTCAAAGCTATCATGGTGAAAAAAAAAAAAACCTTTATTGAACTTTATTACATAATTTTAGTTTGGAACTCCATTTATTTTGAACCATATAAGGCAAGGAATGGGAACTGTTTTGAAATTGAGGCCTTTTAGAGGACTGCTCATGGTTCCCCTACTGTTAAGCACAGGTATTTGTCTCACACAGGTAAGATTAAGGGCCAAAACTATCTGCTCCACAAATCCTTTGAATTTTGATTTCCACACATGATCCTAAAGGACAGTGGTTCTAACACCCATCAATCCCAGCTTCCCTAGCCTCCAAGTCTACTTAGCTGTCTATATATGACCATCTGTTTAATCCTCTAAGACCACATCCGACCCAGCCTCCATCAGATTCCAAACACTTCTGACCTTCTAAGTACATTTAGTCTTGTTTTAATCCATAGTGACATTGGCACTTACTGTCAAACATTCTTACAACAGATCCATTCTGAGACAACTTTATCTTCAAACGATCTCTGGTACTAAGCACTGACTGAGGCCCAGGCAGAGTGCTCAGGGTCACAAGCACAGCATGTACTCAGTAAGCATTAGACGGCCACTCAATAGCTAGAAAATAGCAGAGCTCAGTCAGACGCAAGAGGTCTGACTCTCAACCTATTCATCATATGAAAGAACCACCTCCATCCTTTTCATACCAAACCAGAGTCCCAAATAGAACCTATCTACACAGATTAGACCAGAAATCAGCCTCTCCTGTCCCCTTAAACACTAATGTGGAAATTGTCTAAATTGTCAATTTCTCCCCAAACCCCCTTTACATCTCTATTTCAAATGTCAGATGAATCACCTCAATATCTGGTATGAACCAAAGTTACAAATCCTAAAGGCACTCTCTCAAGGAAGTCATTGTGCTAGCCTCTTTCCAGAGATCTCTTCTTAGGAGTTTTCAGCACTAATTGACCAGGCAGGTCACCTCATTTTCCTTAGATGGAAGAATGTCTGTCTGTCTTGTCTTCACCCTGACAAGGCATAGTGCAGAACCAATACTTGGTGAGTTTCTGTTGAAAAGCCTGTTTTATCATACCTCCCTTGCATACTGCTTTTCAGGAATATCTTTTTTGACAGTGCCTAAACTATTTCTTACCTACTTTGGTCTTCCCCAGAGAAAATATTTGGGATAGTTTCTAAATGAACTTAAAACTTTACTAGTCAAATTCTAAGTATTAGAAGAGGAGCATCCTGCCTGAAATGTCAGATTGAAGATTGATGTAGGACTCTCCAAACAAGCAAATAATGACAGAAAACCTATCAACCCCATTGCAGAAGGAGCCTTATGGTGGTACAGACCTACACTTCAGTACTTGGAAGCTGAGACAGGATGGTCTGTGTTCCAAGGAAGTCCGGGTTATATGGAAAAGACCCTTTCTAAACAAATACACAAACACACAAGAAACTAAATATCTATTTTAATTAAGTACTTTTTTATGTTGCAAATGTGATAAACTGACATGCCTTTGACTTTTACACACTCATAAACAAGATCATTACATAACACTGCACTGCTTCCCAAGTGAACTTTTCATTTTAATCAGACCTACAAAGCATTTACTGGGGTGACATATCTGACAGACTCCTATCAAGCAGCATCAGTGTAGTATAAAGAGTAAGTAAAGGAACTCAACAGCCTTCTCCCAGCCTTATGAGCAGCTGCATTTCCAGGGAAGGACCTACATACATGATTCCTTGCCAAGAACCGGGACGATACACCTCTGAAGAAGGGAAATGTAGATTAATGCATTCCTTTTTGGTTTTTAAGGAGACAGTAATAGAAATATATTAAAGATAGCCTTAAATATCCAACAATCTTCTAACTTACAACTTAAACCAAAGTTGTAGGAATCTACAGGTCTTTATAAAGAATTCTCTTCACAGCACAGCTGTAGTTCATGTTAAAACACAAAAATGTTCCCTTTGTGCTATAGCCTTACAAATAAACATAATATGTATGTATGTATATGAAAGCTCAGACTCTGCATCAAGCATTATTCAATCTTGCCTTTTGATATAAACCTGAAGACAGCCAAATCTGCAAAGCGTTCACTTAATAGTCTAGTTGATGAAACGTAAAATGGATATGCATTTTCAGGAAAGGAGACTCTTTCAGCTTTAGCAGTGTCCTTGACACACTGAGCTCAGCTGAAGTCCCGACCTGTAAGGACCAGGGGAGCCACAAGAGTCCAGAGGTAAAGGAGGAGGCACACCCAGCTGGAGCCCATTTTGACCCACACAGCTATCCACTCGCTGGATACCTTCTGGAATTTGGCATCCGGGCTAAGAAAACAAGAGAATAGGGAGAAAAAAGATTAGTATTGCAAAGCTGCATCCCTCCATTCCACCCACCCTGGCCAACACCAAGAAACCCCACAGTGAGATTTAGCTGACACCATTAACCCTAGTACTGTTCTAGTACAGAGTTGAGAAGCTACTTTCAGTTATTATGGCCAAAGGACTCTGACTCTCAAATAACATGTTATAGCAATGTTATTCAGTACCATCTGAATTACTCTAATTACTGGCAAAATGGAAATATAGTCCCTGAAATGGTTCTTCCTTAGGACATTATTACTTTGACCAGAACACTTTAATATGGCCTCTAGAAGCACAGAAAAAAAATTATCAAGGTCACATTGAATGGTTTTATGTCATAGACATAATTTTCTTTCTCTAGAAAAAACCACCAATAATTTCAACTGCAAAGAATTCCAACTGGGCTATTTCAAGCAGGGGATGTTGGCACATGCTCAGAATCCCAGAAGTCAGGTTGCTATAGCAGAACTAGAAAAATGGAAATTTGAAGCTAGGCTATCTCAAAGACACCAAAAGGATTACAGACAGCTTCTTTTTCTGAGGCAGCAAAGGGCTCCGCGGTAAGGACAGTTCACAGATGTTATGAGCATTCCCAAAGGCCGAGTGCTCTTCTACCTTTGTCTAGGCCTCCTACCTGTACCAGCTGGTTATAGTCATCATGATGTACAAGGAGGCACAGCAGAGCATCAAGTGGAAAAAGGAATAGCTATACTGCACCCCCTCCTTCTCATTGTCTAGAGCCCGCCGAGGCTGTCCATCTTCTTCGTCACTGGCTCCATTGGTGGTATCACCAAGGATAACACTGTCACTCCCAGAGAGGGTCAGCTTGTTAACTTGGCTGTTGCTTGAAGTACGGATGCTGGAAAGTAATCCCAAGAAAGTCACATCAAAAGGGAACTGTTTTAGATGAAATGATTCTTTTACTCACATGTGTAGTTATTTCTGGGCTGTTCCTACTTTGGACACAGAATGCCTGCTGAAAGCTCTGCCCAATAACCTGCTGCCTGTTATTTCTAGGACAGTACTCTTAGTAGTTGCTACACCATGGCTCACTTCCAGAAACGTGCTGCCCAGGGTCTATGCTACAACTCCACAAGTGCCTCTGCTATGCCTGTCCTGTACCACCTAGCTCTTCCCAGCTCCTTCACGTCTCTGTCTCAGTGTCATAGGCTCTTGAAATTCTTCCCTGACATCATCCCTTTCTAGGCTGGGTGAGAAGCTTCCTCTCACTTCTCACAGCTCTCTAGGTGTCCTGCCCCAACACTTGTCAATCCTGCCTTGCTAGCTACAGTCATCGCTGGATTGCCAGCACTGTAGATGCTCACGGAAGAACAAGTTAATGAATAAATAAAAAAAATACATACAAAGGACAAAAACTATATGATTATTTCAAAAGAAAGAAAAGGCATGTGACAAAATTTGGTATTCCCCCCATTACATAAAATAAACATACACCATCACTCTCTTCAGACCCACCAGAAGAGGGCATCAGATCCCATTACAGATGGTCATGAGCCACCATGTTGCTGGGAATTAGGACCTCTAGGAAAGCAGGCAGTGCTCTTAACCACTGAGCCCTCTCTGAAAATACTCAAAGTAGGAATATAAACTTTCTTCAACTGATGGAGCTGACGCCCTCAGACTTAATGGTGAAATATAAAAACTGCGCTCCCAAGGTCAACAAAAAAGAAAAGATCCCACTTTTGAATTTACTATTTAACACTGTACCAAAAGTTCTAGCTACAGAAATTTGACAAGAAAAAGAGATAGTTAGCCGGGCGGTGGTGGCGCACGCCTTTAATCCCAGCACTTGGGAGGCAGAGGCAGGTGGATTTCTGAGTTCAAGGACAGCCTGGTCTACAGAGTGAGTTCGAGGACAGCCAGAGCTACAAAGAGAAACCCTGTCTCGAAAAACTAAATAAATAAATAAATAAATAAATAAATAAATAGAAAGACCAAAAAAAAAAAAAAGAAAAAAGAAAAGAAAAAGAAAAACAGAAAAGAGATAGCTAGTAATTGATTTCAGCCGGGTCCTATATACAGAAGGCACCTATCTCTATAGCTCAAGTTACACTATGGTGGAGTCAACACGCAGGGGCTGATATAGAAGGTTCAAGAATTCAATGGTGCACATAGACAAGCTGACAAACATACACACATAAATAAAAGTAAATGAAACCAAAGCAAAACCCAAGACATTTTGCAGATAATAAAACAAATGAGCTAGAATGGTGGTGCATACTGTGCAGCCCTGACAACCTGAACTCAACCCCTGGAATGCAGAGTGGGAAAGAGAAAACCAGTTCCTGAAAGTTGTCCTATGGCCTCTGTATCATGCAGTGGGCACACACCTACCCACTGGGAGGTGAGGGACCAATTCCAGCCCATCGTAGGCTATTCACCAAGTGTGAAGCTAGCCTGTACATGAGCTCTTGTCTCAACAACAAAAAGCTCAAAAATAGCCAGCCTAACTGAGGGTACAGTTTCCTGATCTCTAGGCCAGCAAGATGGCTCAGAGGGTAAAGGTGCCTGCTGCTAAGCCTGATAATCTCAATTCAGCACCCAGGACCCACACTGAAGGAGAGATCCATGTCTCAAGTTGTCTATTAACCTTCACATGCACACCATGGTGCAACCATTGCTCCCCCAGGAAAACATTCACACAAAATGGTTAAAAAAATAAATCTATACATAAACTGGAAGGCTACTCAGACTAAAATGATAAATGTCTGAAATATTATATACCAAAATATTACCTATGGTAAAAGTAGATTCAAAAGGAGAATATATTGGTCTTTCTTATTTTGCCAATTTATAGAAATACATTTATCTTGGCTAATTTTGAATGTTTCTTGTTTTTATATAGGTAATCTAATACACTGTATTGTACGGGAGGATGAAAGGACTGGGAGAGTGGGTATGAATGAAGCTGTAGCTGTGGTTTTCTGCCAGGGACTACTGAACTTACAGTTCTTTACTTAATATAAACGAGGAAATAAGAACGTATAAAAAAAATTTATAATAATTATGGAGACCACACCCAGGGCTTAACACACACCAGACAAGCACTCTACATTCCAACTAATACTTCCTGCCCAAATCATTGCGTTTTATCCTAAAAGATAATTTTGAATATCCCTTTTCCAGCTCATCTATAATCAAATGAAGATTTTTATCTTCTATGTAGATAGGTACCTCCAGAAGACCACAAGGATTATGAGAGAATTTTCTTAACTTTAGGAAACTCACACAGCTGGGTTGGCCAAGATATGTAAACAACTTTTCATTAAAAAGAACTATACTGAACCAGGTATGGTGGCATATGCCTTTAATTCCAGCGCTGGTGAGGTAGAGGCAGGCAGATCTCTGTGAGTTCCAGGCCAGCTTGGTCTACAAAGAATTCCAGGACAGCCAGCGACACACAGAGAAATCCTGCCTTGAAAAAACAAAAGCATATGAACAGAAACTCCCTACATTATTTTAATTCTTCACAATGCTTTAAAAACATATTATTCACTTTCATGAGAATATTGTATTAAGCACGTCTTACCTAGGACTTACCTAGAATATATAAGGCAGAAAACAAAGATAACCAGTCCCCAAATATCATCCAAATTCATGAAGTGTCCACTCTGTGATGGTGGAGCATAGGCAGGAGCAAGAGTGGTTGAATTCGCTGGAGACACAGTTGGTGAAGTTAAGTGTGTGATGATGCTCACAAGGGAGGGGTTGCAGGAGCGCTCTGAAAGGCAGTCGTTTGTTACCATTAGTTACAGCTCACTCTTGCTCACACCAAGAATGAATCAGGGGGCTTGTCTACACACCAGTTAGTGTGTTTAAAACACAGGAAAACTATGCTTAGAAGAACCTGAAAGTCAGCAGTCAATACAGTATTTACATCACAATCAATGATCTAGCTTTAGAATAAATACTAAATAATATTATTATTTAGAATAAACACTAGTTTTTATAAATGTCTATTGATAAGTGACTTCACTGTTTTGACAGTGTTTCAATCTGGTGTTCAGGCTTTCCAATCAGGAGCTTCTCCTTATTTTGTCAGTTGCTTAATATAATCACTATCATCTTGGCGGTCAAGGATCGTACAGTCATCTGTACTTATGAAGAAGAGTCTGTAGAATAGTCTATTGAGAAGTAATTCCTTAATCCCAGCACTCAGGAGACAGAGAAAGGAGAATCCTTGTGAGACCAGCCTATCCACATAACCAGCTACAGGACAGCTAGGACTACAAAAAAGGGACCTAATCAAGGGACCCATGGGGGTTGGTTGGGGGAGAGAAAACAGAAATTCCGCCAAAAGGCCAAACAAGCTCATCCCTGCCTTACACTTTAAACTGTGTGACTTAGTCTAGGTTAGATAAAGCCTACACTGTGCACTGGGCTGGTGTGAGCAGACAGAACCACAGTAAAGGTTAGTTGCACTGCTTGTGCCACATCTGCTCCAGCTCTACTGTGCACACTACCAAGAGTACTTGATCAAGAGTCAGCCATCCCCTTACCAGGTTCATTGGTCATGGCGGACCACGTGAGGTATAGGGTGTACAGAGTGATGATGGAGGACTGCAGGAGGCCAGAGCGAGGCTGATGTTCCTGTGGAATTAAAACAGAAACAATGTCACTGGGTCACAATGGATGACCTTCTGAGAGCCCGTGTGTCTCCATGGGATGCAGTCAAATCTGACAGAAATTCTGTCAGAAATTGCAATCTTACAGGCAGCCCTTCTGTTTGAGTTACTCTATAAAATAGTAAGGAAGATAATGCACCTACTATTGGTTTGGAAAAACATTTCATAATCTTGAGAACTTCTGTATATCACACAAAGGTTTTTAGACTGTTAAAGTTTCTAGTCTTTTTTTTTTTTTTTTTTTTTTGGTTTTTTGAGACAAAATTTCTCTGTGAAGCTCTGGTTGTCTTGGATCTCACAGAGATCTGCCCGCCTCTGTCTCCCAAGTGCTGGGATTAAAGGCATGCACCACCACTGCCTAGCTTTCTAGATTCTATATGAAAAAAAAATCTGCTCAACTCTACCACAAGATAGCTAAATTACCCGCCACTTCTTGGAATCTTCAGCTTTCTTTTTGTTCGTACTAATTCTTTTTTTCTGGATACTGTTACCCAAACTCAATTCTGCTTCAACCTCGAGCATTGCTGGAGTTGGAGATGTACAATGTCCAGCAAGTAATTAAATGTGAGTTAACAAAGAATTTTATTTTGAGACAGGATCTCATGTAATCTAAGGCTGGCCTTGAACTCACTAAGCCAAAGATGACAACCTTGAAAAACTGACCCGTAAGCGTGCACCTCCAGAATGCTAAGATTACAGGCGTGCAGCACCTTGCCCAATGCTGATCAAACTCAGGGCCTCATGCAGGCTGAGAAAGCACTCTATTAACCAACCAAGCTACAGCCTAGCCCTTCATGCTTTTTAAAAAAAAATATGGTGTGTGTGTGTGTCTCGCACGCGTGGTGGGAGATCTCAAGTTTGGAGGTCAGGAGTTGGTTCTCCTTCCACTATGAGGTTTCAGATATGGTACTAAGGTCAACTGGCAAGCACCTTTACTGGCTGAGGCATCTCGGACACTTCCTCCTCATTTCTTGCGGAAGGGCTGCACTACAGTTTTCTAGATTAGCCTCCAATTCCTTTAGGGATTATCACCCTTATTTATATGTAGCTGTGTGAAGGTCAGAGGGCAACTGCAAGAGTCAGTTCTCATCAGCCCTATGGTTCCAGGGAACGAAACTCAGGACACAGAGCATCTTTACTCACTGAGGCACCTCACCAGCCCCAAGACCTAGTTTTTAATGATCGGTAAATGAATGTTATCACAATATAGGAACTCAGCTTGGCATGGTGGCACATGCCAACTAGGTGGTCCTGAGGTTCAAGGCCTGGAGTGTATGGTAAGTACTAAGCCAGCTAGGGCTATAATGTGAGAGCATCTCAAAATATAAAATTAAAAAAAAAAGGAAAAAAAATCACCACTCAATACCTGCTTCTGCTTACTAAGCTATATTTTCAAAGATTAAAACATGATATGGAGAAATATTAAGTAGCTAGCCATTGATATAAATTCATTGATTCACTAAGGACTGATAACCAGTGTTGTCCCTGTCTGGAATTTAAGCTTAGCCACATTCATTCTTTCACGGGAGAAAGCAGAGAACCTCCATACCTGAACTTTGGGGAGGATGGATACAATAGAAACTGCAACACAAAAAATCAGGTTCAGGCTGATGAAGACCTTGTTTTCCGTGCAGCCGTCGGGCTTGGTGTAGAAGACGTAGAGCAGCGCGGCGAAGATGATCGACAGGATGTAGAAGAGGCTTGTAAAGGACAGCAAGGCTGGAAAGGGGAAACAAGGATGGACAGTGTCCACCATACCAACCATGGCTACAAGTCAGATCCATTTTCTTCCATGCTGTACAACTGAAGACACCTAAGTCATTCCTATGGTGAGCAGTAAGCCACAGGAAACATTGAAATGCCCCAAGGTTAAAGTTTCATACTATTTTGAAATGATTCACCATTAAACTCCAAAATCCACTAAGTAAAAGTGTGTATGTATCCCAGTCTTTCAACAGCACGGTCAGGGTCAGGCCTAATGGGTGGGTACCTGTAATCCTAGTTTTTGGTTAGCTAAAGCAGAAGGATCACAAGTTCAAGGCTAGCCTGCTACACAGAGCTCATCTCCTCAAACAAGGTCAGAGCTGATAGTAACTATATGCCAGGGACTATGTCTGCGGAATAAAACCGACCCTTTTTGAGACAATTTCATTCTGTAGCCACTGGCTACTCTAACCTGGCTCCCTTCGCAAGTAATGACATGACCTCTCTGATCTGGGAAAACAGTTCATCTGCTACTTTCAAATAATCTGCAGAAGTGTTCTTTTCCATTCACATGGATAATCAATTAGCTGTATAATTCTGAATCTGAAAGTTCTTGCTTAGCACCTCAACAGAAGTAGTTACATTATAAACTAATAGAATACAACTGATTTTAGTATGCTCATCTTCCAGTGATGCATACAATTCACAACAGGCATAACTGGTAAAAGGCAGCTACAGTAGCTGGAGAAATGGTTCCTTGGTTAAGAACACTTCTGGCTGTTCTTCCAGAGGGCGTGGGTTTCAGTCCTAGGGGAATCTGATGCCCTCTTCTGGCTTCCATAGGAGCTGCATGCATAGAATGCACAAACATAAATGCAGGCAAAACACCCACATTCATTTAAAAAAATAGAAATCTTACATTGAGAGTTTATATAATTAAAACTGGAGACGTTACTATACACCCTACGTAAGACAGCAGTATGAGGCTCTGAGGTGAGTATAGATACCTACCAGCATACCAGAGCCTTGGGTTTCCCTCCTCCATTCGATTTACCCATAATTCATTCCAAGAGTGGGCCAAGTCTACCAAGAGCACCAGCTGGATGAAAATGAAGAAAGTGGCCCCAAACATTCCAGCACTAAACCAGACTGTAAACAAAGAAAAGTTATTTTTCACTGTAAGAATAACATTTCAGAGTGACTGCCAAACTTTGTGAGCAGTCATCAACAGGGTAAAAGATTCTATCATCTATTTCCAGCAGTACAGTATGACTTTTATCATTTCAAATTTACAAGTATTTGAGGAATGTCGTGCTGGATTTCATGTCTTTAGAAGCATTTTAATCTATTTGTGTGCGTGCATGTATACGCACACGCACAGACATCAGAGAATAGTTTCTGTGACTCAGTTCCCTCCTTACGAGATAACAGGGTTCAAGTTCAGGCTGGACATCAGGTTTCATGGCAATTAGCTTTCACCCTCTGAGACCTTTTAAAACTTGTTTTAGTCTGTACCAAAAGGAGCCTAGTGAAATAATCTACAAGAGGCAGTTACTCATGACTATGCTTTAGCCCATTAAGAGTATAAAAGTCCTTTAAAAATGGACAGACCAAGAATAAGCTAATGCCTCCAAAATGTATCTTGATGCTCAAGCTCAGAGGTACATTTTTCTTTTTGTTGTTTTTTTTTTTTTGGGGGGGGGGAGGTTTTGTTGCTGTTGCTGTTGTTTTGTCCTTTTTAAAAATTTTACTTAACATGTGAGTGCTCTGCTGCATATACATCCGAATGCGAAAAGATAACTGCCTTATAGATGGTTGTGAGTCACCATGTGGTTGCTGGGAACTGAACTCATGACCTATGAAGAGCAGGCAGTGCTCTTAATCACTGAGCCATCTCTCCAGCCCCAGTACATTACTTTTTAAAGACAAAACCACAATTACATCAGTGTTTGAGTGGGGTTGGAGTAATATCTGTCTTTCTGCAGAGCTTAGCAATATTTTCCAGACAACACATGACAATTTATTTATATTTCTCCTCTAATTATTTTAGTTTTGTTTAAGCTTGCACAAATGAAATTATTTCGGCTAATATATCTGAACCATGATCAAGATCATGGACAGTCTAAATGTGCTGCCAAGGTAGATGTAGCTATTGGGGGTGAAATAGGGGTGTCCAGGCAGATACAAACACAGGTAAGACAAGATGGTGTTACTTAGTCATTTCAATAGGCTCTCACATTCCAAAGAACTCCACAGCTTTTCCTTTATTTTTAGTGGAGGGGGAAAACCACATGGGAGACTGTCAGATGTCACCTGTTGCCGTGGTATAGAAGCAAATTAAGACAGGGAAAAGGCAGCATGATGAAAAGGCAGCTCTCTGATGAACTTCTTATGAGAAGATAAACAAATAGTAACAACATATAGTTCTAGAAAAGCAAAGAAGTGGACTACCTCCTGGTTTTAATCCATTATTGTCTTAATATGTAGTTATACAACTGGACATCATGTCTTAAAGGCCAGTCCTACAAATCACTAACAGAAATGCAGCTCTTGCTGGGTGGTGGTGAAGTACGCCTTTAATCCCAGCACTTGGGAGGCAGAGACAGGCGGATTTCTGAGTTTGAGGCCAGCCTGGTCTACAGAGTGAGTTCCAGGACAGCCAGGGCTATACAGAGAAACCCTGTCTCAAAAAACCAAAAAAAAGAAAGAAAGAAAGAAAGAAAGAAAGAGAAAAGCAGTTCTTAATTACCACAGAGTTGTGCATATTAACCCCTCAGTATTAAGTCATACCTTTTGTGAAATGGCCCCCAGGGATGTAGAAAGATCCAACCATGATACCAATAATGGCAGCAATTTTGAAGAACCAAAACCTATTAAAATATAAAAATTCATTTATGAAATGCAAATTTTCATTCTTACACTGAGAAAAATACATTTCTGATTACAAAAATAAGCCCAACTAGTATTTGCAACATAAATATCTAGGCTTGTTTCTTCATTTGATCCCAGTCTACTTCTCTCAATATTTTACAGAAAATACATTAAACCAGGCCTTGTGACACATGCCTGTAATCCCAGTTACTCAAGAGGCTGAAGTATGAAGATAGCAAATTCGAGGACAGCACGGGCTTTAGAATAAACCAAAACCCTGTTTCAGTAAAGCAAATAAAAAGTAAAAGTAAAAGTAAAAAAAAAAAAAAAAAAAAAAAAAAAAAAGGCTGAGGCTAGAGTTCCGCCGTAGAACAGCTGTCCAGAACATTCACGCCATAGGTGCGATCTCACCTCCCCCACACACAGTATTATAAGCAAGCTATACTGGTCCAGCAGAAAGCAAGAGGAGACTCAACTCTTCGGATGAGCTTCATTAGCATTACAGTACCATAGACATAGGCAGCCACAACAGACAACAGTTATGGATAGCAAGATGGAGGTCCTAAAGGGGAAAAGCCACTAGCTCCCTTCAGTTCCCCAGAACATAGAGTTTCAGCATTATGTGATTATATAAAGGGACCCTGGTGGAAAAGATCCTGGAAGAAGATAGGTTATTGGGGAACTTGGAGGAGTTTCTTCAATACCCAGTCTATGTGTGACTTAGTATACGGACTTAGTCACACAGCAGAATGGCACTAGATAAAAATAACCTGGTAACTCAAGGATGGGTGACTTGCTAGTAGCTACAAGTGGGAGGCAGAATTGGGCGGCAGAGGAGTTGGGTGATTTCTGGGAGAGAACAATCAGCATGCAAGATAAGCCGCTCACATTTATGAGTAAATTTAAGAGTCATTCTAGTTTTAGCACATAAAGATAATACTTTTTCTAGAATTACAAGTTCTAACAGTTCTACATGGAGAGTCATTCATTAATTATTATGTTTATGGCAGAAATTATCCTCCAATCCTACATTTACAAAATAGGACACAATACTTTGTCCATAACAACAGAACTCATTAGCAAAAAGGCCAGGACCAATATGACATAATACATCTAGAAGCTTTACTTCTGTCTTGAGCTGGCTATGGGGGTGCACACCTATGAGCCTGGCTATGGGGGTGCACACCTATGACCCTGCTGGGGGTAGAGGTATGATGATCATGATTTCAAGGCCAGCCTGAGCTGATGAGGTCTGTCTCAAAAAACCCAAACCAACCAGTCAATGTGGCTTGCATGGCAGACCATGAAGTATTAAGCTTTGAGAACGGAACACATATAACTTAAATCCTATCTTCAACCTTTCCCAGCTTAAGAGATCTTAGGTAAAATATTTAACTTCTCTGAATTTCAGTTACAACATCTATAAAAAACACAGTATTTGCTGGATGATGGTGATGTACACCTTTAGTCCCAGCACTAAGGAAGAGCCAGACATATCTCTGAGTTCAAGGCCACTCTATTCTGCAGTGAGTTCCAGCCAAGACTACGAAAAGAAACCCTGTCTCAAAAAACCAAGTAAATAAAAATAACAAAGCTCGCACCAGCTTCCAGCTGAGAAGTACATGTGAGAGAGGAACTGTGGTCAGAAGAGGAGCCAAGAGAATGAGTCAGCAGCCCACATACATTTTCTCTTTTTTTTACTGTTTATGTATGCTGTGTGTGTACTCATGTGTGATTATGTATGTCAAGTACATGCTTATCTCTAAATGAAGAAAACATACAATGTCTAAGCACTGTGTCTGACCTATTTTACGAGGTACTTTAAAATAAAAATCTAGAAACCTAAAAGAAAGCTATCGAAATTTATGACATTAACTTTTGTTCATGTGTACATCTGACCACTGATTAAATATTCCATTGTTCCCATTCCAACGGCATCTTAACTGCTGAGGGAGAGGAACCACACACATCGAAAGACAATCTTACATACCCATTGTGTACTGCTGCTCTGGGATCTTTACTTGTTTTAACTTTTAACATGAGCAAAAAGAAGGCAAAGAAGAAGATGGCCACAGCAAAGTTGATCCGATACACAGCTTTAAAACCGACCAGCACATCACACTCTTTCTCTGCCTTTGTATCAATCATCTTGATTTGAAATCCTCCTTCACAGAATCCAGGAATCTGAGGAGGCAAGGAATTTCAATGCCATGAGAATATCAAAATCAAAACAATGCTGCCTCTATATGAAGCAGGGAATTGTTAAAAATAAATAAGACATGCCCCCTTAGCAATTTCAAGACTGTGAGCTTTCTCTCTTTGACATCCAACTGACTACAATCTTCTTACCTAAGAACACATACAGATCACACTTAAAAACTAAAAGCTGAGACGGAAAGACTGCTTAGCAATGACGAGCACTTTGTACTTCTGCAGAGGACCAAGATTCAGTTCCCAACGCCCACATGGCTGCTCACAACGGTCCATCTGGAACTCCAGTTCCAGGGGAGCCACCAATGCTTTCTTCTCACCTCCAAAGGCACCAAGCACACATCGTGCACACACAGACATGCAGCCAAAAAACTCATACACCACACCCACCCACACACCCACCCACACACAAAATGACCACGACAGTTAACCCTAAAAGTTTGGGAGGCTGAAGTAAGATGATCACAAGTTCCCAGCCAACTGGGATTACATGGTGAGTTTAAGACTAGCTTGGGTTATTTAGTAAGCCCTTTTCTGAACAGGGTTACCTCAGTGGCAGGACTCAGGATGAGGCTATGGGTTAAGTCCTCAATTAATCCATCTTCCTGAGGTTGTCTCCTTTTTCCCCACAAAATTTTCCAGCTACAATAAACTCCTTCTTAAGTAAAACACTAATGTAAGCTTAAAACTTAAAGAAGGAAACGAGTAATTTCTAAATTCTGTTTTTCTCTGGTTTGTTAGATCAGAGCCCAACAATGCTCATTCTGACTTCTATGTCTGCAAGAAGACAAACACCTCATAGGTAAGTTTTAAGCTCAATGTTAAATGCCTTAAATTACTATGACTGGAGAGATGGCTCTGTGGTTAGGAGCACTTGGTTCCACTTGCAGAAGACTGGGGTTTCCAAGCCAGCACTCATATGGTAGGCTCACAACTATCCATAACTCCAGTTCCAGGGGACACAACACCCTCTTTCTGGTCTCTGCAGGTACCATGACACATTTGAAGCTTATTCATATATGTAGACAGAACACTCATATAAAGAAAATAAAATTTCGGCCGGGTGGTGGTGGTGCACGCCTTTAATCCCAGCACTTGGGAGGCAGAGGCAGGCGGATTTCTGAGTTCGAGGCCAGCCTGGTCTACAGAGTGAGTTCCAGGACAGCCAGGGCTATACAGAGAAACCCTGTCTCGAAAAACCAAAAAAAAAAAAGTATTGGCAAATATAAACATTAAAAAAAATAACAAACAACATGGTAAGATGCTTTAATGTCTACTTACCTTCTTCAGCTGAGTTTGCATGCCTTCTGTCATCATGATCCAAGACACAAGAGCGCCCAGGATGAGAATAGAAGCATAGATGAGCCGAGTTACGGTGGAATTCTTACTGCCGGGACAACAACTGCACAGCAGACATGATGCACCACCACAGAGGCATGGAACCTGTAAGAGCAACACCATGGCCATGAGAGCTCCTTCACTGCTCTTAGGAGGCAAACTGGGGTTTTGAAGTCTTAACAGAATCCCCATTTAATGTGGCATCCCCAGCACTTAGAAGGCAGAGGCAGAAGGACCACGGGTTCCAGATTACACGGGCTACAAATCAAGAAAATCAAGGCATAGTAACAAGACATGCCCACTCTCAGCATTTAAGAAGCTTATGGAAGAGTATCACAAGTTTGAAGACAACTGGGAATACATAAGTCTGTCTCACAACACAAAACAGGTTAAGACAAAGTAAAAATGCAAAGGCTTTAGGACCAATATTATTTCCACCACTTTAGCAAAAATGTATTTAACCCTAGTTTCCTGTCTGTAAAATGGAGTCATTAATAAAATATTCCTCCTTTAGACTTTATTACAATAAATGAGCCCACCACACCGTGCCTGAAACAGAAAGACCTTCCAAAATATAGTCACAGAGAACATATTTTATGTGAAAACAATGTAATAAAAATACAAACAACTCTACTTTTTGTTTACTGTTAGCTCACAAAGTGAGGTTTCATAAGGCAACATTATTACAGCCAGACATGGTAGCTCATGCCTTTCATTTTAGTACTTGTGAGGAAAAGTAGGCAGATCTCTATGAATTTGATGCCAGTGTGGTCTACATAGTAAGTTTTAGGCCAGCCAAGGTTATATGGTGAGGCCCTCTGCCAACATTGCCCCACCCCCCAAATAAGACAACATTACATTCGTGTTTGGAACTACCCAACTTTGCACTGATATGTGAGACCATCCAATCACAGTACAAGAAAGAGTTAGTAGAGATTATAACCAGTAACTATTAACAGTAGACGGCTAGAGCTAGAGAGATGGCTTAGCAGTTAAGTGCAGTTGTTTCTCTTGAAGACTGGAGTTCAGTTCCCAGTAACCCACATGGTAGCTCACAACCAGCTAACTCTAGTTCCAGGGATCCAAACTTCTCTTCTGACCTCTATGGGCACCGGGCATGTAGGTGGTATATAGACAGAAATGTAGACAAAACACTCTACACATAAAATAATCTTTTTGTTTGTTTGTTTTTCGAGACAGGGTTTCTCTGTATAGCCCTGGCTGTCCTGGAACTCACTCACTCTGTAGACCAGGCTGGCCTTGAACTCAGAAATCCACCTGTCTCTGCCTCCCAAGTGCTGGGATTAAAGGTGTGCGCCACCACTGCCCGGCCACATAAAATAATCTAAAACGTTTAAATACAAAAAAGAGGCTGACTCTAGTCTTATGACATGGTCTTTACAGCTTTTACAAATGTCTCAGACTATTTGTATTAGAGCAAGCTGATTAACTTAACAGTTCTCTCAGATGTAAACTGAGCCTAATGCCACCTCTCATGTGAAGGAGGTCACTGTGAAGAATGGCATGCATGTCCAGAATAGAAAGTACTCAGCCCAATCCCTGACCCACAAAGGCCTCAGTATACTGCAGTAAGTGTGTCCAACAGGAAGAGTGAGCTAGATTAGTCAGCCTTAGTCCAAAAGAGCCAAATTATAGTTCAAATCTGGTGACTGTAATTCAGGTGTTTTGAGCCAGGCATGGTGGTGCAGGCCTAAAATCTTTACATTTGAAAGACAGAGGCAAAAACAGCACCAAAAGATTCGAGGCCAACCTGGTCTTCAAAAGCAAATTCCAGGGCTGCCTTGCAGTTTATCTCAAAACAAAACAAAACTGTTAAGACCTAATGAGACCAATGTGGGGAAAAAAAATTTAGACACTACCTTGAGGTACAGAAGAAAGCTAGATGAAGACACAACTGGGTGGAACTACTCTAATCTCACAAGGCTCCTTTTGCTCTAAGAGCTGCCTCTGAACAGAAGCAGGAAGAGTTAACCTTAACAAGCTCTGGCTACAATTTATTTTAGGACATTCAAATACTACTATAAAAAACTCCATTCTTGGCATAGTGGTGCATTCCTTTAATCCCAGAACTCAGAAGGCAAGGGCAGGTAGATATGGAGTTCAAGGCTACCTTGATCTACAAATCAAGTTGCAAGGCTACACAAAGAAACCCTGTCTCAGGGGAAAACAAACAAACAAACTAACAACAAAAAATTCCATTCCAATTTTTTTTTTTAGGAGACATGGTCTCTTAATATAGTCATTAGCTGCCCTAGAACTTGCTCTGTAAACCAGGCTGGGCTAGTCTTAAACTCAGAGATCTGCCTACCTTTGCCTCCTGAGTGCTGAGATCAAAGGCCTATGCCACTGTGCTCAGCCTATTCCATTCTTTAATGAGTAAGTTCAGATTCTGCTTGAGGCTTGACCCCCAGAAACACCTGATGACCCTGCACAGATAGTTAATTCAAAGTACTCTGCTATTTTTCAGGGAAATAAGAATTTTGCGCCGGGCGGTGGTGGTGCACGCCTTTAATCCCAGCACTTGGGAGGCAGAGGCAGGTGGATTTCTGAGTTCGAGGCCATCCTGGTCTACAGAGTGAGTTCCAGGACAGCCAGGGCTACAAAGAGAAACCCTGTCTTGAAAAACCAAAAAAAAAAAAAAAAAAAAAAATTTTGCCTAACAATCAAGAAAGAAATGAACCTCATATAGCCACCCAGGGTACTACAACTATACTAATTTGAGACACAGTCCCATGAAAGTAGCCCCTTAGAACAGTAGTTTCTATTGTTTTGCCTGCAGCAGCTGTACTGTAGTGTATCTAATAAGCTCTCTCTTGTCCTTTTCTGTCTTTGGTGGATTATTTGCATCCTGGGCATTATTGGCCTGTCAAGCCCAAATCTACAAGCCAAAACAAGTAAAGACTATCAGCAAACCAAAAGGGCAGAGGTACACAGTCTCTACTCAACCACAGAAGTTAACAACCCTGAGCCACCACAATATCAGATCTATAGATTCCACCCATTACAATTGCTTATACCGATCTGGTAGATCGATTTCCTTTAAAGTACCAGCAAACCAACTGTGATGGTTTGTATATGCTTGGCGCAGGGAGTGGCACTATTAGGAGGTGTGGCTTTGTTGGAGTGGGTGTGTCATTGTGGGCGTGGGCTTTAAGACCCTCTTCCTGCTGCCTAGAAGACAGTCTTTTCCTGTTTGCCTTTGGATGAAGATGTAAAACTCTCAGGTATGCTGCACCATGCCTGCCTGGACACAGCCATACCCCTGCCTTGATAATGGACTGAACCTCTAAACCTGTAAGCCAGCACCCATTAAATGCTGTCATTGTAAGAGCTGCCTTGGTCATGGTATCTGTTCACAGCAGTAAAACCCTAACCAATATACCTTTTTATTTCTGTGTCATAAATACCTTCAGAGGAGGTTGTACTTTACACCTTTGCATAGTAGGAAACTAGTAACTATTGTGCAATCTACCTGTTACTATATGCTCTATCTTTTCTCTATTTCATAAATGAAGAACTCAATCTTCTGCTGCTCAGGCCAAAAACCTAGCCTCAAAACCTTCTTTTAAGTCTCCCTCACTGGACTTAAAAGAAGCAATTTCTAGAAAATGTGGCCACAAATCCCATTTAAAGAGATGTTTTAAAGATAGGGGAGAATACTTCTCATCCCGCTGTAAAACAAACACCACAAATCTATCCCACTTAGGTTTTCAAAAGACAAAAAAATCCTTGTCCTCATGCTAAAATCCCCTCTTTGCCTCTTCCTCTTTCCCTTCTAAGTTAGATATACAAGCAGCAAGACCTAATCATCTGTCTGAGTTACTCATCATCACGAACTCAGTCTTACATATACTCTTTTCAGGAAAAAAAAAAAGCAAGCCAGGAAAGTGCAATTCTTCTGTAACCACAGCACTCAGGAGGCTGAGGTAGGACAGCCTGAGCTAACAGTGAAATCTTGTTCCCCAAATAATAATTTGAAGTATTTTGTTAAGACATGCCAGTAGTGGGGACTCACACCTGTAGTTCCAGCACTAGATATGCTGAGGTAGGAGGATTGCTGCAAATTCAAGGCCAACCTGGGCTACCAAGTAAAACCTTCTTTAAAAAAAAAAAAAGTAAAGGCCAAACTTCTTTGCCAGGAGTGGCACACTCCTACAATCCCAGTAGGAGGCTCAATCTGGAGGACTGTGAATGAAAGGCCAGCATGGGATACTCAGGGAGTATCTGTTGACCTATCGCAATAAGGCAAAATTTAAAAATACAATAAGGCAATATTAGACAAATACAAAAGTCCTTTGAAATCTTTAATTAGACTTTAAGACTGGACTGGAAGTGTAGCTGGAGGTACTCTCAGAGATGAGTGTTCTGGGTTCGATCTTAAACACCCAAAATGACAAAAGACATTACCTAGCCGGGCAGTGGTGCCGCACACCTTTAATCCCAGCACTTGGGAGGCAGAGGCAGGTGGATTTCTGAGTTCGAGGCCAGCCTGGTCTACAGAGTGAGTTCCAGGACAGCCAGGGCTACACAGAGAAACCCTGTCTCGAAAAACAAACAAACAAACAAGTAAGACATTACCTAAAAAATAAAAGCATACGATGGGTATCTATGAGATTTGGCTCCTTGATATCCTGCATCCCCTTTTGGTAGGGGATGGGAAATGGGTTAAGTACTGGCAATTGGAGACTAAGCCTACAGCCTCTAAAGATCTACCCATAAACTATAATTTGGGCCTCCCTGTTTTGAGACAAGGTCTCCCCAAGTGCTGAATAACGATCTGCCATGCCTGGCCCTCCACAGCCTGTAATTTCATATTATTCTCTTCTCTCATTCTACTATAGTATACTAACCCCCTACTGGGTAAAAACTGAATTAACAAAATATGCAAGGAGTTTCTAGATATGAACACATGGATAGGATATTTTCAGATTTTGGTTTTAAACCCGGGGGAAATGAACAAGATATCTGCGACATTATCTCTGCCCTGAGACATGCCATTGATATGAGCAGAGACTGAGTCCTTGATTCATTACATTAGTTCGGGAAGAAGCAATTAGGCATTGGTTCAAGCTACCATGTTCCTCTGAGGCAGATTTGTTAGATTATTCCATAGATTAAAGAGATCCTAAAATTAACTTCTAAAAAATGTTCTACTGGCCGGGCGGTGGTGGCGCACGCCTTTAATCCCAGCACTTGGGAGGCAGAGGCAGGTGGATTTCTGAGTTCGAGAGTTCGAGGCTAGCCTGGTCTACAGAGTGAGTTCCAGGACAGCCAGGGCTACACAGAGAAACCCTGTCTCGAAAAAACCGAAAAAGAAAAAAAAAAATGTTCTACTATTGACAAAGTGATCTGACTAATTTCTTCACTTTATCCTCACTACAGCTCTGGAGAGGAATGCTAGATTTGTTTAATCCCAAAATATTTAGGCCGCGGGGCTTCTAATTAAATAAATGCCTACAGCCAGTCTCTTTTGCTCGAGACCTGCAGGGGTGCTGACTTCAAATTCGCGATCCCAAACCCACTCTGTAGCGCTGGCATATGCCGAGCTATGAAGAAAGATGACCCCAGTGACCCTAAATTACACGATACCACCTTCAACCCACTCTGTGAACCCCCGCCTTGGAACGTCGGCGTCGCCAGGCCGCCGGAACCCAGGGTCCGGAAGGCTCGCGGGGGCGGGGCGTAAATTGTAAACAATGGCGGCCCGGCCTCCCGCGACCCTCTGCCCACACCGAGGCAACTCAGACCATCGCACCCCGACCTCGGGACGTCGCCTACCAGGCCTGGGCTTCCGCAAGGCTCGGGCAGCCCCGGGCCTGCCCGCTCCTCTCTGCCAGCCTCCGAGACTGTAGGGTCCGCCTTGGGCGGCCTGACAACCATTCCCCGCGCGCCTACAGCCCCGGAGGACCAAGGCCTCGGGACTCACCCAGCTGGCGAGGGAGAAGACGCCGAGGACGGCCCCCATGGTGACGCTGGGGCCGAGACCCACCGCTCCGAGCAGCTCCCTGCACGGTGGCTAACTGCCCGCTGAGGCGTCGCCTCAGAAACGCGACGAATTCTCAAGCCGGAAACAGGGCCCGCCCTTCGCAGGACGCCCAGTTCACGTCATCAAGTGGCCCCGCCCACGGCCCACTCAGGGAAGAAGGTGGAGCCCAGAGGCCACGGAGGGTTCATGGCGTACAACCCTGGGCTCGCTTGGGGCGCTGGTGATCTGAGGAGACACAAAGGTGCAGAGAGACATAGCATGTCCCCTGCGAATTGCACTTCTCAGAAGAAGCGACATCTGTATTAACTAAAGATCCTCCAGACTGTTAATTTGTGGCTGGGCAGTACTTTGTGATTATGGAGAGATGGAATGTTTGCAAACTCAGAGGCAAACTGGCTATGTTGGGCCATTTAATAATCAGTTAACATCTGTAATCCCAGCACTAAAGAGGATGAGGCTGGAGGATCAGGAGTTCAAAGCTATCCTAGGCTACATCGCGTTCCAGGCAAACAAAAAAGCCACTCTTCTCACCTCACACACTACCGGAAACTAATCCAGCCTCTCCCCACCAGTCTCTCCCCCTCTCTGCTTCCCTCCTTCCCTCCCTCCCCCACCCCTTCCTCCCCTCTGCCAATTCAGTCTGCTGGCCAAATTCAACCCACTACTTTCTCTCCTTGTCCTAGACTCTTCCAAATGCCTCTGGCTGTGCTCTCCTATCTATAATAAAAACCTCCTCAAACATATCTTGGAGCAGTCACGTCCTCTTTTTGTTGGCAACAAGGAAAAGAAACTTAGGCTAAGTACTACCATTTCGTTTTCTAAATTCAAGGTCTCAGGCCCTAGGGGAGCTGGGGACTTCCCTAAAGCTGAGCAGCCTCTGTTGTAAACAATTGTCTGAGTCCAGATATTTCTGGGACAACTTCTCTATCTTGGTGGCAGGGCCAAACAAGGTCATCTTCCCAGACCTAGCAACGAATGCCTATCCCACTTGTCCAAATGTTTTCTTAATTTTCTGTTAGCCAGTAAAGAATATAGAAAGTTCTGTTATCTAAGCCAACATGCTTAAGTTATAAAATATATAACCGTTGCCTGCTATGCCCTAATCGACTGTGTGCAGCTTGCTCACTCCTTTGTTCCCTTATCATTCTAAAATTCCGGGCCAGAGTCCAGAAGACCTGGCCTTGAAGCCAGGTGCCCTGGATACAGCCCAATCTCCAACGGGTGCTCCCTTGCTTAACCCATAATGTCAAAATACAATTAGATAACACTGCAGCTCCCCACTACCCCCTCATCCCCTGCTTTGAGTTCCCATCCTTTAAAAATTTACAGCCTCCCTTGGAGAACGAAGTTCAGATTCCAAAATGGCCATCTATCTACCCGAGTGTTCAGAAAATAAGGCTTTCATCTTTAAGCTTGTCTCTGGAAGTGAGTTTTCTTGACTTCCACCCCAAAACCAACAATTTCATTCAATAGGTAATATGAAATGCTATATATAGAAGGATTTTTTTTTTCAGTAGAAGTATACTCAAGGGCTGGGGATTGTAGCTCAGTTGGTAGAATGCTTGTCTGGTGTTTGAACTCCACCACTACATAAAACCAGGCCTAGTGGTCTACATGCACCTAGTGCTTGGCCTGTAGAGGAAAGAGGAGAAGTTCAAGGTCAGGCTGAGCTTGGTGGTGTACACCTAGGATCCTAGTGCTTGGCCTGTAGAGAGTGTGGCCAAGCCAGTTCAGTCAGTCAACAGGGTCTCAAGGGAGGGAACAAGGATTGAATAAAGAAAAGACAATGAGACAACATTATAACACGACGCCAGCCAGTGCTGAGGCTGAAGTGGGCTTAGGTTTTTTCTATTCCGTTTTTATACCATTCTAGGTACATACAAAGAATAAGGTCAGTCCCAAGGCATAAACAAAGACTTTAAGGAACAAAAACGCATAGACAAAGGTCTCATGATTACTGTATTCAGGGTCTTAACAAGACTCATCAAGATACAAAGAACAGACAGGCGGTGGTGGCGCACGCCTTTAGTCCCAGCACTTGGGAGGCAGAGGCAGGCAGATTTCTGAGTTCAAGGCCAGCCTGGTCTACAGAGTGAGTCCCAGGACAGCCAGGGCTATACAGAGAAACCCTGTCTCGAAAAACCAAAAAAAAAAAAAAAAAAAAAAAAGATACAAAGAACACATTCCTCAGCTGAGTTTGATCTTGAGTCTACTTCCTTGTCCTAGCTGAAGGTCAAATTTCCGCCAAATTTCTAGAAGGCCACACAATGAGCTATCCTAAGAGAGGAAGATAAGAAGTTCAAGGTCAGGCTGGGCTTGGTGTACACCTTTAATCACAGCACTGGAGAGGCAGAGGCAGAAGAGAATTTGAGGCCAGCCTGGTCTACATAAGGAGCTCTAGAATAGCTAGGGCTACACAGAAAGACAATGTCTCAGGGGAAAAAAAAATCATTCAAGGATACCTTCTGCTATATATGGAGTTTGAAGCCAGTCTGAGCTACATAAGACTTTACATAAACAAAACAAAAGAGAAAAAAGAGAAAAAAGAAAGAAAGGAAGGAAGGAAGGAAGGAAGAAACAAAATGGGCCAGGAGTCTGGGCTCAGCAGTTAAAAGCACTGGCTGCTCTTACAAAGAACACAGTACTCACATGGCAGCCCACGATCTTCTGTAACTCCATTTCCCAGGGTCTCTGACACCCTGTTCTGACCTCTGTGGGCACCAGGCACACACACATGGTGAACAGACACACATGTAGGCAAGTCATCCATCACATAAAATAATAAAGTCATAAACTAAGGCAGTCTCAAATACACTGGTGGAAACATTGGGGAATCTTCTGATCAGATCAGCTAATAAATCTTTATTGCTAATTGATATAGAAGGACCCACCCCACTGTAGTGGTACTACCCCTGGGCAAGCGGGTCTGGACTATGTAAGAAAGTTGGCTGAACAAAAGCCAGAGAGAGCATGCTTGTAAGGAAAAATCTCTGATCTTTCTTTAGTTGCTGCCTCCAGGTTCCTGCCTTGAGCTTCTTTCCTGGATTTTAACCTATAAACTGAAATAAACCGTATCCTCCTCAAATTGCTTGTGGTCCTGGTGTTTATCACAGCAACAGATCAAACTGTGGACAACAGGTTACAGCAAAGAAGAGGAAGGAAAATCTCTTCTTTCGGTCTGATGCTATCTTATGGTAGCCTTAGCCTTTGGGTTGGTGGAAGCTAAGAAACCAAAGGCCTGTGAAGATAATCACAGGATGTTATGTCAGATGAGCAGGGATGAAGGAATGAATGACTACTGAAGAGATAAAGATAGCCCGAGGAAAACCATAAATAGGCTCTGGACCTGCAACATTCCAATCTCTCCGTAGTAATCAGTGAAGTTGTAATCGGTTAATCAGCCTTTAAAGGCTCAGTGTAAGGTGGTATTCTTTCTAGGCTCCCTCAGAGGACAAGGCATCATATTTTATGTACACAAGAGCCAAATATTAATTTTCCCTTATCGTTTGAAAGGTGCATTGCTAGAATCTGATGTAGAAGAGGCTGAATAGCAGACTGGAAAGCATCTTTAAGAAACAAAAATGGCTGGTAAAGCCTGTTAGTAATCTGTTAAACTCCACCTCCACAGTCACCTGGCAGTGGCCAGGTATGCTCCGCCCCACAGTTACCTGGCAACAGGCAGGTAACCCTACCCACTATAAAAGGGGCTGCTTGGCCCCCTCCTCTCTCTCTTGCTCCTCGACCCCATGCACCTGCAGGTTGTTGTCTCCCCTCCCCCCTTCTCTTTCCCCCTCTCTCCATGTGGTCATGGCCGGCCTCTATCCTCTCTACTCTTCTCTCTCTCCTGCTCTCCCACCCTCTTAATAAACCTCCCCTCGTGGAACCATCTTGGCCTGCTGTGATCCGTTACAAGCTGCGCATGGAAATCCTTTTAAAGCCATTAAGGGAAAACCTCCTGGACCACAGATAACCTTAAAGCCTAGCCATTATGAACTGGGTTTAATATATATTTATTTTTTCTCTGTATTTGACTAGTACGTAACATAGCTAATATGCCTAAGAATATAATAATTGAAAATACTGTCTATCCCAACAATGTGAAGGTAAGAGAACTTGGTAATTTAACCAACCAAAATTCTGGTTTTTAAAAACAAACAAACAAAACAAAACTAGGTAGATTGTTTGGCTCTGTACCTGTGTGTATGTATTTGTATTGTATGAATTATTTCTGTTTGTATTAGGAATATTCAAACAAATCTATTATCTTTTTAATTTCAGGGTGGATTTTTGATGGCCAGTTTGATTTTATTTCTACATCCACATGGGAAGTGCCTAGTTATAGTTATTAGGAAAGACTGACCTTTGATAAGTATGTTATTGTTGATGTAGAAAACCTCAAACTCAGAGAATTGATGCTATAAAGGGGAGAACTCCCAACCACCAAGCCATCTCCTCAGTTCACAACCTAAATGTGGTTTCCTGGACCCACAAAGTGGAAGCAGACATGTGATTCCTAGAAGTATCCTCTACCTCCAAATGTGGCCTGTGGAACACAAATGTGTGTGCAAGCACGCGCCACATGCACACACACACATCTATGTAATTTTTTTTAATTAAAAAAATAGCAGTGGGGCTGGAGAGATGATTCAGTGGTTAAGAGCATTGACTACTCTTTCAGAGGTCCTGAGTTCAATTCCCAGCAACAACATAGTGGCTCACAACCATCTGTTATGGGATCCAATGCACTCTTCTGGTGTGTCTGAAGACAGAGACAGTGTAAGACAGTGTACACATATAGATAAAAATAAATAAATCTTTAAAAAAAATAGCCATGGAGCTGGGTGTGGCTTTTGGGAGATTGAGGCAGGAAGATCCTCTGGTTCAAGGCTACATATTAAGTTCTAGACCAACATAGGATGTGACCCTATCTCCAAAACAGAAAACAACGAAAATAAACAACAACAAAACACTCACATATTACCAAGAGGAAAATAATCTTCCCTTGATGGGTCTGGGCAAAGCCCTGTGCCTCCCACTGCCCACCTTTTTGTGTAATCTGTAGCTATTGTTTCACATGGAATTTCAAATTTTATAGAGGGGCAATTTTGATACACCCCCCTCCTTTTCCTATCTATCTCTGGTTTTTTTGCTTACATAACAAACCTGGCACCAGGGACAGAGGAGGAGCCTAAAGAGTTCATGAGGTCTTGAGGGAGAGGACAATCTTCAGTGATCTCCAAGCCGGCTGATATTTTTTTCTTTTTTTAGACAGAGACTCACAATGCAATCTTCACTGGCCTGGAACTCGCCCACAGAGATCCACCTGCCTCTGCCTCCCAGTGCTGGATACAGAAGTGTGCACTAATGTTTTTTTGTTTGTTTGTTTGTTTTTGTTTTTCGAGACAGGGTTTCTCTGTGTAGCCCTGGCTGTCCTGGAACTCACTCTGTAGACCAGGCTAGCCTTGAACTCAGAAATCTGCCTGCCTCTGCCTCCCAAGTGCTGGGATTAAAGACGTGCGCCACCACTGCCCGGCGCACTAATGTTTTTTTAAGATTCATTTTTACTTTATGTGCATGTGCCACATACATGCCAGGTGTCTGAGAAGCTAGAAGCTGGATCCCTAGAACTGGAGTTACAGAAGATTGTGAGCCAATACATGGATGCTGTGAAAAGACCGCAGGTTCTCCGCAAGGGCAGCACGTGCCCCTCTTACCCGCTGAGCCATCTCCCAGCCCCTCTTTTCTGTTTTTAAGATGGAGACTCACCCTTAGTCTATGTTGACTAGATACGCTTTGAGCTCACTGGGATTCTTTCCCACCTCTGCCCCCACCCCCAACCCCACCCCCCAATGCTAGGATTACAGGCTTGGGCCAATGTGTCCAGCTCAAACCCAGTGATTTCTAACCACCTAGCAAGACCCACTCATCTGTCCAAGATTGTCTGCCTTGACAACTGCATACTCCAATGGTTTCCATTGTTTCTCCTGTCAATAAAAACTCAAACTTCCTGTCATCTCTGTGAAGATGGATTGGGGGTTACTGAACTCCTTTATCTTATTTTACTAATGTGTCATATTTATTAACCTTCTTTCTTGGTTACATTTCTGTTGGGATGATAAGACACTAAGACCAAGGCAACTTATAGGAAAAATAGTCAGGTCGTGGCTAGAGTCCGTGATCATTATGGAAGCAGGCAATCATGACACTGGAACAGTAGTGGAGAGCTTACTTTCTGGTCCACAAGCACATTGGGGTGGGGGTGGGGACCTTGTAACTGGGAATCCTATGGGCTTTTCAAATGTAAAGCCCACCACCCCCGAGTGACACAACTCCTCCAGTGTGGCTACATCTCCCTGGGGACCAAGCATTGAAACACAGGAGCCTGCTAGGCGGTGGTGGCACACGCCTTTAATCCCAGCACTTGGGAGGCAGAGGAAGGTGGATTTCTGAGTTCGAGAGCTCGAGGCTAGCCTGGTCTACAGAGTGAGTTCCAGGACAGCCAAGGCTACACAGAGAAACATTGTCTCGAAAAACCAAACCAATAAAAGAAAAAAAAGAAAAGAAAAAAAGAAAAAAGAAACACAGGAGCCTAAGGGGGCAGTTCTCATTCGACTATCCTCTGCCCTTCATTGCTACCTGGCTCGCTGTGTTCTGGCACCTGTAGCAGAGCCTGGTCAGCTGGAACTCCCATAACTTGGCTTTTGCCCTAAACCAGTGGTTCTCAACCTCTTTGCGGATTGAAAGGCCCTTTCGCATGGGTCACCTAAGACTATTTGTATATCAGATATTTGTATTATGGTTCATAACAGTAGCAGAACCAAAGTTATGGAGTAGTAACAAAAATAATTTTATGGTTAGGGATATCACAACATGAGGAGCTGTATTAAGTAAGGGGTGGCATTGGGTTGAAAATCACCACCATACATGGCACCCTCCCACTGGTCTCTTTTATCCCTTCTACTCAAAAGTATTTGTTTTTCTAAACAGCTTTTACATTTGTTTACGTGTGTGTGTGTATGTGTAGGCATGTATACACGGAGGGCAGAGATCAACCTGTAAGGGTCCAAAAGTTGCTAAAGGAAGACTCCAGACTCAGACAGTATGCAAAAACAAAGAGCACGTATTCTGCAGAAACAACCAGCATGTGGTGGTCTCTGAGGGTTTTACTGCTGTGAACAGACATCATGACCAAGGCAACTCTTATAAGGACAACATTTAACTGGGGCTGGCTTACAGGTTCAGAGGTTCAGTCCATTATCATCAAGGTGGGAACACGGTAGCATCCAGACAGGCATGGCACAGGAGGAGGCTGGTGTCTTATGGCTTAGTTTCTGGGACTTATGCTCTATTCCTGAAGCTGGTACCTTACGGCCTTTTTTGAAATCAGGCCTGGTCCTTAAATGTAGACAAATGGGGTCTATATTGTCCTTTCAAACCTCGGTTGCCATTTCTCAGGAACCATCTATCTTGTCTTTTGAGACAAGGTCTGCTAATGGGACCTGGGGTTCAGCATTTAGGCTAAGCTGGCTGGCCTGCACTGGGAGCCTCCGGTCTCTGCCTCTCCTGCACTGGGATTAGAAGCAGAGGACACCACACTCAGCTTTTTACATGGCTGCTGGAGATCTGAACTCAGGTCCTCATACTTGCAAGGGAAGTAAGTACTTCACCAGCTGAGCTGTCCCCTCAGAAAAAGTCTCCTCCCAGGCTTTATTATCACAGTGTCAGATCAAGCAGAGTCTGTGCTCTTTTTTTTTGTTTTTGTTTTTTTTGAGACAGGGTTTCTCTGTGTAGCCCTGGCTGTCCTGGAACTCGCTCTGTAGACCAGGCTGGCCTCGAACTCAGAAATCCGCCTGCCTCTGCCTCCCAAGTGCTGGGACTAAAGGCATGCGCCACCACTGCCTGGCAGAACTTTTTAATTTTTTAAAAACTATTTTTATTTTATTTATTTTTCATTCATTCATTAATTTATTTATTCACTTTACATTCTGGTAGCAGCCCCCCTCCCTCCTTTCCGCCCAGTCTTGCCCTCCTCTCCCTCTCCCCATTATCCTCTCCCCTTCTCAGAGAAAGGAAAGCCTCCTTAGTATACCAACAAGCCCTGGATCATCAAGTCACAGCAGGTGCTAACTGCAACCTCTCCCATGGGTGGGAGGCCCCACCAGGCAGTCCAGCTAGGGGAAACAGGAATCCAATGGCAGGCAGCAGAGTCAGAGACAGCCTCCGCTCCAATTGTTAGGGGGACCCACATGAAGACCAAGGTGCACATCTGCTACAAATGTGTAGGGGAATTTTATTTTATTTTTTATGTGTATGGGTGTTTTGTCTACATTTATGTCTGTGTACCATTTATGTACCTGGTGTCCACAGGGGCCAGAGGACATCAAATCTTCTGAAACTACAGATAAGTGTTAGCTGTCATGCAGATGCTGGAGATTGAACCAGGATTTTCCAGAAGTGAAATAAGTTTTCTTAACCACTTAGTCCCAAGTTGGAGCTTCCAACATTCTCGAAATTGGTGTTATTGGAGAGAGTTCTTAAGTCACTTGTAATAACTGCTCAGCTATCATTCCCAATAAATGTATCATTTTTCAGTCCTTGACCAGGTTCAAAAGTTAGCACTCCAGTGGGAATGTGGCAGCCAGCCCTAACCTGATGGCACTGTGTTGTTGCTTGCCCAGAAAGAAACCACTCTATCTCTATCCTAGTCAGTAATGATACTTCTTTCCATTTTCCCAGCATGGTCTAGTTTGTGTGACAGTTTATCTATTACTATCCTGTGATGCCAAAGAATTTAGTGTGGTGCCAAACATCCCCTAACAGCCATTGACCTTTGTTCTGACTTACCTGTGAGAAACTAGGGGCCTACAGGATTTACCTATGTGAGATAGGAAGAGGAAACTACCTACTCTGTGAGGTAGTCAACTCGTTGCTCTGGCTTCTGTAAACCGACTTATGCTCTGGGACTGGGATGAGGTGGTCCCTTAATCCCTGTACAGTGGGAGGAGAAACAGTTGAGGATAGGAAATTAAGTTCTCACCCAGTTGTGGCTTCACCGAGCATGAGATAACTGTGATGCCCACCGCTGAGCTGATGTCTTTATAAACCCTTCCTTTAGCCACTGTTTGTCAAGGCTGCCATCCAAGGTTATGATTCTGTTAGTGATAAGAATCAACTGATTTGCCGGGCGGTGGTGGCGCATGCCTTTAGTCCCAGCACTTGGGAGGCAGAGGCAGGCGGATTTCTGAGATCGAGAGTTCGAGGCCAGCCTGGTCTACAGAGTGAGTTCCAGGACAGCCAGGGCTACACATTGAAACCCTGTCTCGAGAAACAAAAAAAACAAAAAACAAAAACAACAAAAAAAAAACAACTGATTTAATCTGAATTCAGATTTAGTCTAAATCTTCCGTCCCCCCCCCCCCCCGTGGATTCAAGCTCCACACCAGTTAGGAGCTTCCTTTGAACTTAAGGTCCCTTATATCTGCAGGGTTTCCCCAGGAAATGCAATTGCTGATTGTGAGTTAATTATTTCCCATGCTGAAATTAATTCTGGTGTTTAAATTCTCACCCTCACCCCCCAAAAAAACCTTTCACTCACTTTTTGCCACACCCCCTTCCTTCCAGAGATTATGACAGAGGAATTTGTCACTCCACATCAATTTTCTAGTCTTTATTTCCAGCCAATGGGATGGGCTTGTAGCTCAGTGGTAAAGCACTTGGAGGAGCATCCACGAGGCCCTGAAGTTCCATATCTACCACCAAAAAATTTAAAAAAAAAAAGCTAGACTTGGTGGCATAAGCATCCAAGGGACAAGCCCTCATCTAGAGCCTCGCTGTCCTCCATGTCCATCTTCTACCTGCCGCCTCTCTGAAGAGCTAAGGCCCCAACCTCAGGACCGCTTTCCTTCCTCCGCCCATTGCTCTCAGCCGTGTCCCTTCCCGGCCGCCGTAGCGCGAGCGACGCGGGAGTTCGGCAGTCGCGTCGCCTAGGCAACGGTTCGGCGGCGGGCTGCGGGCGCCAGGCGGCCCCCGGGAGGCGCTCGCGCCGGCGGCCCGGTCTCCGCGAGGCGACCAGGCGGCAGGTAAGCGGCGGTAGAGCAGGCGGACGCGGCTCGGACAGGAGCTGTCTGCCGGGTGACCGGCGAGGGACGGGCCGCGGGGACGCCAGGCAAGGACCGAGGGCTGGACCTTTGTCCCCTGGGCCCGCGAACTGGCGCCTGCGACGCCCTCTGACCCCGGCCGCGTTGGGGGGGGGTGCGCTTTCGGCTGTTATTCTTATGTATCTCTGGAGCCTCACTCGAAAGTTTTCCTTTTAAATAATAATTTTTTAAAAGCTCTTATTTTATGACGGTTGGTCGCGGAGTTGCTAGGAACTGAAAAGAACGTCTGCGTGTGTTGCTCGCTCTTCGTGGGGGGGGGGTCGGCGAGATCGGACTTATTTCTGAGTCAGTTTTCTCACCTGCACAATGGAGATAATATTAGTAATACCTGTCTTTTAAGATGATCACAACGTGTATTTAAAGTCCTCACTACATGGACGCTTTTCTTGTGACTACTACGAGGAGCATCATTGAGTATTTATTGAGAACCAGGGCCCGGGCTGATCGCCAGCTGTTTAAAAAAAAAAAAGTGAATGAGACGACTTGTCCTTAGGGAACTCCACTCCTGTTCGTAGGAAACTGACCTATGGACTGGAGTTTGGTGTAATTTGAGCTATGGTTTCGCACGTTCGGGAAACTGAATGCAGTGGAGGCAGTTGTAGACCTGCAGAGATGGTCAGAGAGGGAGATTACACAAGAAGGTTACTTCCAAAAGGAAGCCTGCCTTTAGTGTTGGCCAGAAGAGTAGGCTGGTGTGCCCAGTGTTAGAAAAACAGTGCCTTGAGGAAACAGCCAAACTTCTAGAGACTCTTCCAAGAATTTCAGACTGGAAGAAATTCCACAAGGTAGAGAAATAGTGCCTACTTGATGTCTGAGTCTTTGCTCTTCCTGACAGACTGTTTTTTTTTTTAGTGCAGGGGTCATGGGTAAAGTTACAGGAAGCTTGTTTTTTTTTTTTTATTTTTTTGTGAGCCTTCAAGGGATTTGTTTTATATAGGATTTTGTGGCCTGTGGCCTACAGGCTGGTTTTGATTGCTGCTGCTGCTGCGTAGCTGAGGCTTGCCTTGAACTCCTGACCTTCGTGTCTCCACCTCGTGAGTTGTAGGATACAGGTATGAGCTGGCAGAGGATTCTCATTAATACGGGTTCGTGCTTGATCAGAAGTAGACAGCTCACCCTCTTTGGTCTCTTCACTGTTATCTTCCACTTTGAAGCCAGTTTTTTTTTTTTTTATGGTGATTAAAAAAAACAGATATTGACTATTGTCTTAGACCTTTTTTTATTATTGAAACTACATCCCTGAGGTTGGATAGCTTTAACAAGAAAAGAGGTTTCTTTAGCTTACGGTTCTGGAGATTCTTGGGGCCCACTTCTTTTTTTGTTTTTGGTTTTTTTTTTTCGAAACAGGGTTTCTCTGTGTAGCCCTGGCTGTCCTGGAACTCACTCTGTAGACCAGGCTGGCCTCGAACTCTTGAACTCAGAGATCCGCCTGCCTCTGCCTCCCAAGTGCTGGGATTAAAGGCAATTGGGGCCCACTCCTGACCATGGACTTGTTACTGCAGAGTCCTGAGAGGGCTCAGCATGTTGAGCGATCATGAGATGGGGGATTTGAGGATTCTTCTTTTTGTGGTGCTGGGGGTGGAAGTGACCCTTGCCCACCACAGGCAGGGGCACTGCCTCTGAGCTGTATATCTTTGGCATTGAAACTGGTGTTTCTGATTAGGTGACTACAGTCTAGTCTGGAGGTTGGGAGAAGGAGTAGTGAGAATTATCTCTGCCTGGAGAGATGGTGAGAATGGAAAAAGACAGTATTTCAAACATATTCAAAAGCAATGTCACTGAGCCCAGGCACCTGCCTGCCTTTCCAGCATTTGGAGGTGGAGGCAGGAGGGCCAAGAGTTGAAGCTCGGGCTATATAGCAAGTTCAAGGCTGGGCTTGGCCAAACGAGACCTTAATTCAGCATATACCAGAGTACTAGAATTAAAGGCACACTACCACACTGGGCAGTGTTTGTTTATGGAGGTGAAAGCAGTTCCCTGCCAGGCAGTGGTGGCACATGCCTTTAATCCCAGCACTTGGGAGGCAGAGGCAGGCGGATTTCTGAGTTCGAGGCCAGCCTGGTCTACAGAGTGAGGTCCATGACAGCCAGGGCTACACAGAGAAACCCTGTCTCGAAAAACCAAAAAACAAAAAAAAAGCAATTCACTACAACTCCAAGTGGAATGTCAGTGCTGAGTAGCTGTGGTGGTTCACACCTGTAATCCCAGAACTCAGCAGGTTGAAGCAGGAGTATGAGGCTAGCCTGGGCTACATAGCCAGGTCTTGTGTCAACCAAACAATCCCCTCTCTTCCCCTCAAAAAACCCCAAATAAATAATGGAGATAATGAGAGATTTTTAAAGGCCCAGGTCTGAGGGCTGCTACTTTGCACTCTTGGAAGAACCGTTCATTTAGGTGACACCAAGAAAAAATGGCTCTGGAAGTAAGAGGAAACCAAGAATGTGTGGTCACGAGGACCAGGGGTGGAGGCCAGCTTCACTAGATGCCACTGAGGTGACCAGGAGCTGCAATTAAAGTTAGAAGGTGCCATCTGAATAAATAAGTTCCAGAGGTCACTAGGGACCTGACTGAGCAGATGTGGCGAAATGGTGGAGGTGGAATCTCTAATGTCCCAGCTTCCAAAGCTTCTGTGTAATGGATCAGTGGGATGAGGTAAGAGTGGGATGTGAGAAGACAGAGCGGAGGCAGCTCTGAGCAGGGTGGCTGTGGAGGGAGGGGGAAGGCTGGAGCTCGGTTCAGGAGTAGGGAAAGGCTTTTCTTTCAAGCATGGGAGACAGCTTAACTGCAGTTGGCATAGAGCTGGTGGGAGGGAAGGGCTGAGAAGACACAGGAGTGGAGGGGAAACGCGATAGCACAACTGTCTCTGGAAGGCAGGAGTGCATAGGCTCAGGCAGAGAGGTTATTGCTAACAGAAGTGCACCCGTGGCAGGCACCAACCACAGACAAAAGGTGCAAGTGTGGAGAGCAAACAGTGCTCTCATTACTGGCAGATAGCAGGCCTTTTAAAACTAGTCTATGACTTTTCATGCACTAATCTCAATATAACCTTGTCATTTGGTGGGGCAGGTTGCTGGGGATTGAACTGAGTGCCTTTCGGGTTCTAGGCAAGCACTCTGTAATCCCTCAATAATATAATCTTTATAAAAACCTTATGAGACAGGTTCTGTTATGATCTTTGGTTTATGGATGAAAACTATGGTAAAATGCTTACCCCGGATCAGAGGATATTTGGGTTCTGTGTTTTGGTTTGCTGAGCAGTTCAGAGCATTTAATCTTTGTGTGTGTGGTGTGTGCACCTGTGTGTGCAGGTGTGTGTTTAATCTTTTGTATGTGTGTATGTGTGTGTGTGGTGTGTGCAGGTATGTGTTTAATCTTTCTGTATGTGGTGTATGCACCTGTGTGTACAGGTGTGTGTGTTTAATTTTTGTGTGTGTGGTGTGTGCACCTGTGTGT